>NW_027287505.1:832500-1067500 GCF_022747635.1 Hetaerina americana
AGGATTCAAGCAAATCCACTTTCTAAAACAATATTAAAAACTGGCTATCAAATACTTCGTTTACACCGTTGGCAATTCAGTCACTTGATGGGAAGATGGAGAAGGAAAACAAATTATTGTTGATCATCGCATCCTAAAAACTTAATTAATAAAATATCTAACTTGTATTTTTTCCTATTCCTTTAAAATGCCTCACTAAATGCCATTAAATCTATTCAATTCAATGAATTCAGGATATGTCACAAGTGTTTGCATCGCAATGAAAGTACTTACTCCAATTGGTGATGATCATGTTATTGGAACTTGATCATCTTCAATTGTTAAATATTCCTCAGCGTAAACTCAGAGTATTCCTCAGAGTACATACTACACAGCTTGTACAAGACAACATGAGCACAAATATGTATCAGAAAATTCTGTCACAACAGTGATTCCATGTCAATAAACCCCAAAGAGAAAAATTATGAGTCAGAATTAGAAATGCAGCAGAAAGACATGCCAATGTTAAGGGCAAACAGCTTTTCATATTGTACTGATTGAGGTAACTATTTACCAGTCAACAAAAACCATTGCTGGTATTCACATAAATCTAGACAGACAAGATGGCAGAGAAGAAGACAATAGAAGAGGCAAGGCATCTTACTTGAGGCCCCCCAGCAGTGAAGGAGGCTTGAACATATAGTAAACTAATTGACACTAATTTACCATCAAAATTTAACATGTAATCACGTGTTAATTGTATCTAATTTTTTTCTATTCCAGGATAACTATTTACATTTATTGCAACAGAGGGTTTAAATTAATGAAGCCATGGCAATTATTTCATTAAGGGTCTGTTATCTTTAAATTGGAAAACATGATTTTAAAAATAATTTTAAAATAAAACGGTTTTTGCACTCTGCAAAATTTAGTTATTGATAGCCCCGAATTGCACCAGAGTAAAAAATACAGCAAAATCTCAAGATTCAAAATGTTGCAATGGCTTGGAAATAACACCCCATTGGGCAAACTGAAAGTGTTGTCCAAAAAGGAACTCATACGTTGACCAATTTTACTTTTAAAAGTTTATGTGGAGAATACAAAGTTATTTTTTAATTACTTATGGATATCAATAATTTCCACAGCATTGCACCTGATGATATTAAGTTCATTTAAAGTTTATCTCTCATTTCCTAATTCACTTACTAAACTGCTAAACATCAAAATTTCAAGGCAGCACCACAGCCATGACAAAATTTATGTAAATACTATATAAAAATAACTTTATATAACCGTTGGTTTTACAAATTGTTTACCATCATGATAGAAGTCTAGTGTGTACTCAGCAAATAGACTGCAAGCATCCACTACATTGGGTCTTTACCATAGAGATGACCCAATTGCTTAAAGAAAATATTTTAAATTTCCTTAGAGTAGATGATGTATAAGCAATATTATAAAGAACTCAATTCATCCCCTATTGGGCATCAGATGAGACTTGACCATTTTCAGGAATCTGGAACTTGTCTCGTCTCTTCTCTACAGAACGGGGAAGTTTTAAAGGAATTTGCAGAATTCCCTATCTTGGGCAGAACACACCACACGAATCCTACTCCCATTACTCTCGCGTATGCTCCCGATGCATGATTTTTCTTCAAACCCTTTTATTGGGATTCAAATCAAAAATTCAATTGGGACTCCTTACTTATTTTAAATAATCCAAACAATTCAATTTCATTTCATAATATGAGACTACAAAGGGAACTGTTCTGTGAAGAGAAGAGTTCTGTGTTTATGTACTTTGGCACAAAATAGTTTAACATTGAGAGGATGCAGACGATTTTCATGTAACTATTAGGCCAGAAAAGAGATCGCACTAAAATTACACATTGGGTACTCACCCGCTGTAACATCCACCCATTTATGTTTTTAACTAAGCAAATCCATGAGAGGTAATTTTCAAATAAAGAGGCTGTCATCTACTGCATGAACTACAATGTTTATTTCCATTTGTGCTAGTAGTATATCCAAATCATAACGAAAATAGTATACAAAAGGCAGTCTTGCATTTTTCTTGGCAAATGAGTATTTCGGAATGATGACGCAAATTACCTCATATCTCATACATTACATTCATCTTCAATTGACATATTTAGAGAGGTTGTCTAAATAAAAGGATATACGTTAAAAAATAATTCATTTTTTGAATGGACTACCATTTCAAAAGTGAAATTTCTCACGTCCCTGAGAAATGGTGAAAAAAATACATGATATTTGTTATTATTGCAGCAGCTTAGTTACTTGGGATAAAATGAATCTTGATAAAAGAAGTATGATAGCAGTTTTTTTATAATTTTTCAAATAGCTATTCAGTGCATCTCATATCATACAGTACCATTTAAGATCTAGGATTGATTCAATGAGATACTTCATCATGTGTTTAAATAAACACTTTGAAGAAAAGTTTAAGATGCATTTCATAATCATACGAATGTTTTTCAAGCACTACCTTAATAAAGTGGTATCCATAACCCATCACAATAACCAGGAATTCATGAATTGCCACGTGACACCCTTGTCTTTATGAGATGAGAAATAGAATTTTAAATCCAGACAATGAAGTATTTACATAAATAAAATGGGAAAAATTCACGGGGAAAATTTTCACTTTGCAAAGCAGACTATTTAACTATCAAGGCCCAAGGTCTGGCCTTACCTCCATTTGTCCTTCACCTCTAATGAAATAACCCTGATATGGTTGTCATATTTAAATAGAAATGGAGTGTTACAGAAACAATATACACAAAAACAAACTGCAACAGAATAAATTGAAGAGGAAGTATAGGTCATGTAAATTATAAAAGATTAATTATGCATAAATGAGGTACATTTTCGGTAAATTTTTACGAGATATTTCAATAACATGATATAGAAATAATATTGGAAGCAGCATTGTCATAGTATGTCTCCCCTAGCTATTATTTGCTACCAGCTTGAATTTGGACCTATGACATGCATATTTGTAAACATAACAGTTCCAGGTTTAACTTCGTGGAATTCCTTCATTATGAGGGTAAAAAGGCACTTTACACTTCCACAATGAAGATTTAATATTACACGACCATGGTTTCGATGCTACACATCATCATCAGGTTAGGGTCGACAAGCGATCATCAGGTGATGGTGATGCACAGCATCAAAACCATGGTTGTGAAATATTAAATCTTTATTGGGGAAGTGTCAAGTGTCTTTTTACCCTCATAATGCATATTTGTACTTCTGAGTCAAGGCTTTTATGTCAACAATCTATCACCCAAGGATTGATTTGATTTTCAAGAGTAAAGCTAAACTCTAGGTGAGCCTTTATGGCAAGAATGACCAAGATTCAGGCCAGAAAGACAAGTTCCTATCAATGTGCTATATTTTAGTTTTATATCAAGTTCCAGTGACTGAAAAATTGCATCACTTGGATTTTACATGGGCATTAAAGGTATTAAGCTGGAATTTTGCGCCCAGTATCATCCCGTAAGTAGCCCCATGGTCTGGCCACCAGGCTAACGTGCAGCCCTCAGTACAATTTTGCAGGCAATGGTCAACAACTAACAAAGAAATACTCCTTATGTTCTGGCCTCGCATTGGAATTTCTTCCATGGCACGACCATGCTGATGACTTGTCACAAACATCTATCTCCAATTTTACTTAGCAAGGCTGTGAGATGTGGTCAGCAGCAGAGAAAAGAGTATGAGAAATGAGGTTACTTAGAGTCACTAATTAAGGAGTCCTACGTAGAATGTTGTACAAAAATTAGATGACTGTGGAAGGCAATGGCCCAGAAGAGAGAAACAAAATGTGTTCACATTCCAAGGTATCGTATTTCACTGAAGGGTATATAGAAAAGAACCACAGAAGCAAAGAGCAACAGAGGAAGACCAAGGAAAAATAACAAGAAGAACGAAAAAGCATGAAGATTTCAGCATAAGATCCTAATTTATTACAGATTGCTTTTTTATTTTCTTCTAGATGATGACAAATAAAATTCATCCAGTGCTTTTGTTCTATCGGCCAAGGTATCACAGCAGCTAGGAGTGAATTAACCCAATCCAGGTAAAAGAAAAATGTGCCCTCTTTCATAGCCCCAATACTGAATTCAATGGTTTCAGGCTCTACTAGTTGAATGATTATGATCACTGAATAAGTAAATTTTGTATTTCTCACACTAAATTTTATCCCACTACGACCAGTTTAGGACCATAGGTAAGCATCATAAGGTATGCCCATCATGGAAACTGCCAGATGATGTTGCCCGTGTGTCAAACCTTTAGTTGAGGAATAAAGTTTAGAGTGAAAAAATAGAAACTTTTAACTATTTAGTGAACCCAATACATCTCTGGAGCAGTCGATTTTCAGTTTTTTAGGTGCCACTGTCATCAATTTGATTTTGTGCATTTAATCCTTTCAGTTATCACCGAGTTAGCCATTTAACATTTCTACACAGGGACGAATAAAATGTACTAATTAATTAATTTTTACATGACCTGTAACCTGTTACACAGAAAATTAATTGCCTTTCTTGTTACTTATCTTTCAGATGGTTTACACAAAGGTTTCATGCGCTACACTTTCATATTAGCTCTCCTGTAGTCATTTTAGTTTCTTTAATTTTACTATAGTTTTCATTAGTTTTTTATAAGCTATTTAGAGCCATATGTTCTGTAGACATTTGTTTAAAGTAGGGGTTAATTTATTATTCATTTTTATAAGTAACTAATGAATAACTATGTCATGATGCTATTCACATTACACTGTTCCAAACAAATTATTTTCCCTTTGCATTCCTGATCTTTGTGGTGCACATTGGCGTAGCCTGCCTCAATTAAGGTGTCTTGATTAGATCCTGTACATATTAAGATATATTATTAACAACATACTTCATTTTAAAGACTGTTAATGAGTGAAATTGGCGAATCTTATTACGCAATACCACAATTAAATATAATTTTAGTCCTTAATTGCAAAGCCAGTACCTAGAAAATTCGGCAAGATTTTAGAAGTTTCGAAGATTTAAGTGCCACTGGCCAAAAACTGCCATTTCTTGGGTAAAAACTATAGTAAAACATGCATTGAAAGTGAGATCAATATTTAAATTATTTATTTGTCCCCCTGTTTGTGAATTAAACTTCTATGAGTTTCTGGATTGAATAAATATATCATAGCCAATGCAATGTTTTTCTATCCTGCAAATATCACTTAAGTAATTTCCTAATGCCAGGGCTTTGATTTGGTAGTATAAAATAATAAATAATATAAAATATGAAGAATATATAGAAGACTGTATATCAGTAATGATGCATTAATGTGACTACAGTGCCATCTATCAACCAATAATGTGACCAAAATGCAGTTTCACTGCAACAGAATGCTCTCTTCGAGCAGGTTTCCCACATAAAACAAGAGTTAAAGGTATGACCATGGGAGCAAACAATTGTTTGGTTGTTACTATAAGCAGTGCGACTATCAAATGAAAATAATTTAAATGTTTCAGCCAAAAAACACTTTAAAATATTATTGTGAAAAAGTTCACAGATTGAAAAAAATACTTCACCTAGACCAATTTCAAGCCCAATTCCCTTGATTTTGGACCAAGTGGGTCAGTCAAGCCACCAAGGTTTCCACTTATTCCACAAACTTGCATGGGATTGAAAGGTACAAGATGTTAAAACAAATAACATTTATGAGATTATGAAATATTTGGATTGGTTGACTTATCATGCTTTCTACACACATTTAAATTTTAACCTCCTGGACCAGTTCAACGCACACCATTACTTCATATTTACTTTGTGAAAATGTAGTCATGGTTATTCACATCAGAGCATCTAACTCCTTCAAACCAAGGGTAGTCACAGTGAAAAGGCTAATGCTATCAGCAGGAAACCAAGAAACTTCTGTTCAAATTCCAGTCTTTGCTAATGATTTTTTATCCACTAGTAACTTCTTCCATTTGTGTACACACTTGGGTGGGTGACACACTCTTGTTGTGCTGGCTCTTAAAGGCATTCAACTGTTGACATATTTCTGGCAGTTTCTAGGAAAACAATAATCTTCAACTAAAATCTACTTTTTCCAATGATAAGAAAGTGCAAGAATATAGCCCAATACATTATTAACCCACGAGGCTATGTTTTCATTTAAAGTTGTGTTACAAAAAAAGACAGGGGCAAGGAATACTGAAGTGGCCTTCATTGCAGAAAAGTCTAACATGTTGCTCACTGTTGAGGTCTCCTACCAGCTCTCAACCACAACATTCTTCGCTTTTCAACACAATTATGAATTATTTCAAGAGGGGTTCTATTGTTTATTACAAAAAATAGCTGTCATGCAGCACTGTAGCACACAAATGGACTTTTTAAGTTTCATAACCATAGAGGGTATTGCGATATAGGTGTGCAGAAGAATGGCAAAGTAAGAAGGATAGAAAGGAAAACAGAGAGGCAGGATTGTTGAAAGAAGTTCAGAGGAGGTTGGAAAAACAGATGAAGGGGATTTTCTTAGGCGATGGATTGTTGAAGATTGAGAGAGGGAAGGATATTAGGCAAGCAAAGTCAAAGGGGGAAAAGACTAGACGTGTTCGATGGAATGAAGGGAGGTTGCAAAGGTGTAGAGCTGAAGCAGGGGTTGATAGTAATCTAGGGTGCTATGATACATGGTTTCAAGTACAGCTTGGAAATGTAATGATTGTATTGCACCAGGCAAGGCCAACAAATGTAGAGGTAGTTAGTCAGTGTGCCCATCCAAAACCTACCTTAACTGGTATACAGGGTCTGTCTCAAAAAGTAAGTAAAATGATTTTTTCTGGCAAAGCGGACGACAATTGGAGTGGGACACTTTGTTGCAGGAAAATTGGTGAGAGGTCTTGGGAAAGCAACATGACCCGCATCAGTTGTTTGCAAGCCGGTACAGTCTGCAAATCGATTTATTGCACTTATTTTTTTGGGACAGACCATGTACCACCATTAATAATATATATGATCATTCCCAAATGCATCGTAACTCCCATCAAGCCATTTTATAATTCAGCGGCATCTGCAGAAACAGCCCTCAATGGGTACCAGGGTCAATCATCTAAAATGAATGCATTGCACCCGGCAAGGCAGTAGAGGCTTGTCTTGAGGGCCCACCATGGAAGGAAGGGGCCACCTATTTACTTGGCCATTGTTTTTGCTTCCGCATAACTCTCTTGTCTTCTTTGAAATTATGATGGCCCATGACAATAAGAGTTGCACGAATGTTTTATGTACATTGAGTATTAGATGTGTCCCCAGGTATAAGTGAATGCAAGACAATAGAAATGTTTATATTCACTTAAAAGTAAATAACACCCTCACATTCATGCACACACAAATAAATATTGCAAGCAGTGATCTGCTTACTTTTCATTCATCCTTTCTTATTAAATGTTGTTTGACTTCCTTGAGTACCACTGAAATGCCACTGAAAAGCTATATGCTCCACAGGCATTGCCTGTCACATCAAATGTGAGCATTCATTGAGTGATAATTAATTTAGCTTATTTATGAATTTCTATTGAAATTTTTCAGCAGTAACTAATTTTTGCAAATACCTTCACAATCTCAAAACCTCCATTGAAACTCAAACCTCTGGTTCTTGTAAAATACATTACATTATTAGTTCTAGGGATTTGTTCAAATGTAAACAAAACTTTTCAGCTCATCACGAAATTGCCGAGAAATCAAAGCGCAATATATGACTATAACTGATTATGAGCAGTGTAAAACTTAGAAAGAGAATGTAAGGCATCAGCTAATGTTTAACTGTTGGAAGATTTTCAATTGAAAAAACAGAAGATTTTTCTTAACTAGTTTAATAAAAAAAATTGGTAAATGGCAATTGGATCTTAAGTGATTCTGGCCATCTCAATCCCTCAGTAGAATTTCAGTAGATGACCAAAATTTTAACATGTTTTCATATTCTCTACCAGACTCAAAAAATTGTGAAAAAATTTTGTACGATAACATTGAGAAATGGCTTTATGAGAAAGGCTTTGAATCTATTAAAGGATCAGATGAAAACAAAAACAAGTTATTAATTTGAAATAATATTTAAGGTATTTTCTAGATAAACTATCAATAAATATCATCAACATTAATTATTAAGTATATCATACTAAGGTCTTTTAATCTTTAAAAAAATATAAATTTATATCAACACTATGGTATCAATTTTCAAGTTTATTGTGATAACATGTAAGAAAACTTGTTTATAAATAAAAACACCACAGAGTTCAAAATTCACTGCCTATAATAACCAAGGTAAGTTACAGAGCAGCACATTCAGTCATTGTTACAAGAGGTCCTTTTGCTTTACATAAAAAATATCATAACACTCTAAAGAAATCCACAGTGATAAATTATCTTCACTTCTTAAGAATTAAAATTAAATGTTCAGGAAACCTTTGGAGCTTGTTCACTTTGCACATTATCACAGAGCCTTCTTTGATGCGCACGCCACAGATGAGTGCGCAGACTACTTCGATTCTTGTAACTCACATCACATAGTATGCACCGCCAATTCTCTGACTTAGAGAAATGCTGATCAGCCAAATGAGTCCTTAAATTGCCATTATTACTGAACAATGATGGACAACGAGGACACCTGATTTTCTCAACTGACTGCCCCTTAGTAACCTTAAATTGTTCCCGTTCAGGAGAACCTACAGCAGCAGCAGCTGTCGATGTACAGGGAGTGGCAGCACTACCAAATGTTGAAATGGATTTAAAATTTTCAGGAAAATGGTGAATTTTGGATTGGATAATACCAGAACTTAGGCCATATAAACCTGAAAAACAAAACCTTCCATCAGGTTTTCTATACTGTTTCAATGCTTCAATTTGATCCTAATATATCTGTGCATGCCAAATTATTTCCTCAAAGCATGCAGTGTCTAACATATTACATCAGCCTTAAAATGACATCCTAAAAATTAAAAAAAAATCATCATCAACATTTTAATCCACCCCAATTGAAAATATAAATTATGCAATATGAAGAGTGAAAACTTCTGGAGTTATAATGTTTCCCTTTTTTTTAACTGCATACTGATAATTTAACAGGCTAACAACATGGGACTGCAAGACTTGCAGGAGTAAATGTAAAATTAATATGAATTTAAACTATTCATTTTAAAGCTGACATTTATATAATAATATAATTCAAATCTTTTGTCTATGTTCTTTACGTTAGGAATAAGGTGCCAATTTCCTTGCAGAGTGTGAGCATAACAATATTTTCAAGTCTGTGTGTGGTGATACTTCTACTAAACTTCCACAAGTAACTAAAGAAACTCACTGTACAATCTGGAGGAGTGACAGAAGAGAACAGGCAGTCATAGAGATTTATGACAAAGATACACATGAGTTCCAAGGCTATGTTTGTTACGAAAAGTCCGGCCACACACAGGGCACTTTTCTGGAACACTGTCATAGTGACGATCTATAACATGCCTCCTCATATTAGACTTCCGCACCATCTTTCCGCAATACGGGCATGGCCTTTGATGGAGATTTTCACTCAAAGAGGCTGCAACAAAATTAAAAAGAGCACTTCACCAAGTACAGTCTAAAGACTATTTTAGTACGCATTACCCCTCAAAAAAATGACAATCTTCATGCTGTAACAGATCATACCTTATTTCTCTTTTCACTTTCCATGATAATGCATGAGGTCAAAAAGAATATATGATACACATGCTAACTCAATTTCCTAAATACAAACGATACACAAAATTTGATCATCAAAGTGGTGCTATTACTGGTGATTTCCATCAAAAGTGTTTTTTTTTTTAATTTGTGCTTTCCTTGGCCGCTTCATTCCTGAGCCGTCTATGCACAACAGAAACATGTGTTTGCAAACTGTTTCCTGTCCTATAAACTTTGCCACAGAACTTGCATGGAGTCCATTGACTTGGTGAGTGGCGATCAACAATATGCCTTTTCAGGCTTGATCTTCTCATCACCTTTCCACAGTACCCGCAATACACTGATAAGTCAGCAGGAGGAGGAGGAGGTTTCACTGGAAAGAAACCAGTGAGACAAATTACAATGACAGACTATTGCTCATATGTTTTTTATCAGGTTACCATGAGAATCAGAAATCAGAGGAAGAGAAGGAACAGAATACCTATTGTCACCCTTGATCTTGACTCCAAACACCAAGTTGATGACTCATATTGATGACTTAAACCATTTCGCCATTACCCTCTAAGAGCATTATCACAGCAACATAATGTCTCCTTATCTACAGCAACCTCTTCAGGGAAATCGTCACGAAAATAATACTTAAGACCAGAATGGGGCTACTCACGCACTTGAGTTTATCTTTTTGTCAACATAAAGGTACCAAGTCTTTTCCTAATCTTTTTGAATTTCTAATAATTAAAAGTGATCCGCAGAAGATCTTGAAAATTACACATATAAATCAATTGTAATCTCCTTGGGGTGGACTATTACTCAGATTTCCTACGCACAAGACCTAGTAAAACCAGGAGCCATTTCGCCAAACTATTTTTGCTTGATTTACCACACCCAGCACTTCCTCATCATCCCATTTGTTGAAACGCTCTTTCACATCCCTACAGATTCACTCCTTTCAATCTACCCTCCACGCCAACTACAAGTGGTGTACCAACACTTAGGGACCTGAAGTTTCACTCCGAAGGCATTAGCATGCATATATACATTAAGTTCGCAGGCAATGTTTGATGAATAAATGGTACTTGGTAGTCTTACCATCAATTTGCTTCCTTTCTTTCAAGAACCAACATTTGCCAGTAGAGAGGACACTCATAATGATGTGAGATGCATTTTAAAACCTCATTTAACTAATTTGAAGCAACCTATTTAGTATAAGACCTCAATGATGAAGTTGATGAACCACTATAAATTGCAACAAGTGATAGGCTCTAAAAGATTTTCACCAATCTTATTTCTATGACACTCAACAATTTGCACTTTAAATCAGAAGATAGGTTCCCGTTTAAAAATCAAACAACAGGAAGAAAAAATGAAACAGGAATGATTTTATTTAGATGATATGTTCATACTTAAAGCATCAAGTCATGAACAAGTAATTTCAACGCATCAAAATAAATTGGTGAATTGGTTTACCTGCTGTGTACTGTGAAAATTGAGTGGCTTAAAAGATTATAACGCAGGTCCAAAATGTGTTTCTCAATCGGTCTATACAAAGGAAAACAAACCATTTATCTCCAAATAGTAATGTTTTCATTGAATTTTTCAATAAAGGAGACTGAGTTGAAAGGCAATTACTTTTCACTAATATTTGCATGCAATGTGATTTGATAATCTATTAACTTGTGGGTGTTGGCAATCCACCATGTTCGGACAAACAGATGATAAGTGCCATCAGAGGACTAACTGAGTCTTGGGACCCAAAATGTCTTAATGCTTGGAATTGTATAGAGGTTTCAAAAATTAAAATTGATATTTGCATGCCTGACTATGACAAGCATGGCATGGCTGGTATAAGAGAAATAACTTACAAATGGATAAAAATAAAACCAGTTTTTGAAATTTCCACAGTTAAACCTCTCCAATCTCTAAACAATCGCGAGTTCCACAAAATTTTTGTGATTGATACCAAATGATACTTGACTAGCAATCTCCATTGAGGGTGTGATCAATCAATTGGTAACAGGAACTTTTATGATCGGTAAACATGTTCGGACTACCTTTTCAGAGGACCTAATGTTATGCCAAAAATACCTGTCCTGTGGTGTAATATTTTCAGGAAACACTAATGCTGCAGCGAAGTCTTTCCCATGCAAAAAAAGTAGTCACTTAAGAACCAATCAGAACTCCTGGATGGTCACCGTTTCTTGAATTCAAAATAACGGCACTACCATACATATATATTTTGAGTGATACTAGAAAAAACAATCCAGTTTTATTTTTGCTTAACACCTACGTAAATGTTTACTTCACTAATGGGAGAGGAAGTATACATTTGACTCAGCTGCCTTGGGCTGTATCTAAGAAAGATCCCCATCACTCAGCCAAACTTATTTTTAACAAATTTCCAATAAAGATAAAAAATATGCTCACAGTAAATATATTCAAAACAACTTGAGAAGCTGCTACTTATCAAGTGATATCACAGCGTGGATTAGTCAATGTGCATCATTTCGTGATTGACTGCCGTATAACATGTAAGGGTGTATTGTAGGGTTTCAGTGAATCTTTCATATTTTAATTTGGGCTTGACTGCTATTTTACTTTTAAGAGTGTATTCATGTATTTTCATGCATTGTTCTAAATTACATGGTATCTTCTGTATATCTTTATGGCCATGTTCTAGGTCACTTCTCTGACCAACAGAGCAATTTAATAATAAAAAAATAAAAAGAAGACATGGTAAATTAAAGTTAATTCAGTATATAGACAGATCATTCATGAGTTCTGTCTTAATCTATATGGATTATCCATGGCAAAACAAAAATAATTGCTATTTATATGAATTACATTGCACATATAATCAATGTTTTTGAAGATTCTTTTATTTACTAACTGGCTTGCCATTCAAAACTTGCTCATTTTGTTTCATAGTCCTAATAGAATTCTAAAAAGGAGATTACATTTTTACTCTCGATATATTTTCTCCCATTTTTACATAATCTAAGCCCTTTTATTGAAGGCATAGATCTTGTAAGCCCATAGCACCTCTGAAAGGCTCTAAAATACAGGAAATGTACACTTGGAAATTTTTCTACAGGATTAATGAAACTGGTGACAGCTCAAGCTAAGAAGGCATTTAAGATGTATATGCAACTCCTACAATCAAAGAGGATACAACTTCAAACAAAAAAGCAGATGTGCCAACATTTACTTCAAGTGTGGCATTTATGGGTGAAAGACATGGACCATGGGAGAGGAGAACAGAGGCCTTTGAAACTTAGCACTCAAGGCAAATGCTGAAGACTAAGTGGACAGATAATGTAAGAAATAAAGAAGTAGATACAGAGAAGAATAGAAGAGGAAAAGACCTTATGATGCACCTTCATGAAAAGAAAATCCAGATGGATTGGACACACCTTGAGACAGCAAATAAGTAAACAATATAATAGAATGGAAAAGTCCCAAGAAGAAGGCCAAAGAAAGAGAAATACATTTTCCAAATAAATACTGATGCAGGACAGAAGAGCTACACGCCATTAGGGAATGGAGAGCTTCAGTCAACCAATCTTGAGATTGAAGGACTGATGATGACAAGTGAAAAGCTTGGGTAAGTGATCGCAACAAACCCAGAACACCTAAGGTACAATTACAATTTTTCAGATATTTCCCTTGCAGCCTACACTCAGTAAAATCCAATCCTTTTAAACCTCAAATCCTCGATTAATACATACTTCCAATCATAGTCTATATTATCAGGCACAGGCTTCCCAGGTGCTGCACCACTCAACACTGCAGACTAAAACTGTTATTGCCACAAGGTAATGACGATGTAGTGGGGCACTGAAAACCTTGCAAAAACAGTTAACTTTTGATAAGAGGGTTAAATAAAAACAGATAGAGAAATCGCTAAAACGTAGTCACCTAAGTCATTCAAATGCTGCCAACGCAGGTTAGACAAACTGTACCATTATGGCCTCAAGCCATTTAAATTTTAATCCAGCATTCCTACTGTTTTTGGAAGCAAACCCTAATGCGAGCACTCTTGCGTGCATAAAAGAAATCGAATTGCATGGTTTTTGTCTCTCCCTCTCTGTATAGAATCTCAAGAATGACTACACAACTGGAAGGGTTGAATTCACTTTGTTCAAGGCAAGAACAGCACTGTTCCCATGTTTTTACTTGCACAACATAATGCCCTTTGGGAAGAAGACATTTTTGTTTATTGCAACCTAGACTTTCCTGCAGAGGCTATAAGAAAGATATATTCATGTGGGATATATTCATATAAAGAGCCTGAACAGCCAAACACAGAGGGAAGACTGTTTTGGGTAATTGCTAGTCACATGAAGATATCATCATAAAAGATAAATCTTTACGCTGCTGCGTGTGCATGCGAAAAATCTCCATTGATTATTTTGTCAAGAGATTGGCCCTTTTGAGTCCCAACCAATATCCTAGAAAATATATTCTAAAATTTCCTGAGCATTTTTTTCTGATTTGGCAGATACTACACTAGTTTCAGAAACAATTAAGTATCACACATCAAACAGGTTACATATTTTTAAAAAATCAAGGGATGCTTTATCACAAGTTGTTTCAGCTTTAATATATTATTTAGGGAATGTTTAATCAAATACCAAATATCATTTAAGAAAAACATTTGTGATATAAAATGATAAGAAGGGCCAAACATGACAGCACTCCCCTCACATAATATGAGAGATTAGAGGAGTGTGATTAAGCTTCCGAGAACTCTAAGGTGGATGACTACTCTAAAGTACTATGGAACAAACTACACAAGCATTCAGTTATGACCCAGGAGAGCTAACGTCCAAATCTTGTGGCAACTCATGACAGCACCAGCTTTATCCAAGATGAGTGATTTTTCAGGTGTCATGTCGTCTTTGTGGAAGGCCATAAACGGAACAAGGAAAGGAACCTTTACATTGCTCATGCGCAAGCCACATTCAGAATACCTAGAATAAGGCAAGCTCCACTTTCACATATCAAACCAGCCTTCAGGTTGGTTTCATTTATATGCATCTACGTCACAGGGGTCATCAACATAGAAGTATTGGGTTCAATTAGAATTTACTCTATTTAATTTAAAACTTTTATGAAATATTAAGGCATTTAGATTATCATACATATTGGGTAAATGTCATTATTTGAAAGTGGTAAGAAAAAAGTAATAGCTCAACCACGCTGAAAACATTTGAAGTACGTAACTTACAAATATTTTCCATGGTCAGCAATAAAAATGTCCTCAAAGAAAACTTGCATTACAAATACAATGTATTCAATAAATTACTACTGTAGCCTCAAAATATATTTCTTGTATCAAAACCATAAGCTGAAGCAATTATAAGCGAATAAAATGGAAATTAAGGATGAAATTTCCTCAACATGTCAGACTAATCACTCATAGATGTGTGAATTATAGGCATTTCAGATATACGTCCGCGCCTCACAATTTCACAGAATTTCATACTGCAATAAGATAAGAGACAAATTGACTCATCAAAATGCAACCACTCATTTACAAGCACAGAGGACTCTAGTAGGCATGTTTTGAAGGAACCTGGAATTCTAAACGTAGGAATGCTAAACATACAATCAGTAAAGCACGGAAACCAGGGTGGACCTCTATTGGCAAGTTGCTGTAATATATAAAAATAAAATTTCGTAGCAAAGTACAAAATTAAATGAAACAAGACAATTTACTAACATAATGTTCAAAACAATAAAGAAACTACTCCATACATCACCAAATATAATTTGCTTAGCAGCAGTCATTCAGAATTTCACAAGAACTTCCCAAGGGCATCACTGAATTTGTACTAAAAGTAAACATTAAATAACATCAAACAAAATCATTAAAAATATTATAATGGCCAGAAGAGCTACTACCCTTATGCTGCTGTCAACATATTTCATATGAGGAATTTCATTCATTCTCACAGATGCTTTGGTTTTTCTTCAGTCAAAATTTGCCTTTCCGCAGCATATTTTACCTAATGGATATCACAGCACTTTTATCAACACAAATTATTTTTATGTTCTAGCAAGTTAACAGCGCCACAAAAATTTCAAAACAAATATAACCACAAATGCACAGAGAGGAGAAGTCATGAAAAACAAAATAGGGCATTCGTGTGTTCATGATTATTTCTTTTCAACGACATGCTTTAAATGTTCTCTTTACACTTTTCACAGAAACACTAATGAAGTATCACTTGATGTCATTTTGATCATTTAAAAAACAATTTAAGAAGCATTTTCAGTTATTTTGCCTCTGAAATTTCTGTTGATTGTTGGCATGGGGAGCCTTCAACAGGAGCCTCAGGCATTCAGAACTCTCGATCCATTGTGCCAACACATGCTTAACCTGCCTGCCAATGCAGACAGGGCACCAAATTAAAGGTTGGGATGACACCCATCCAGGCTCAACATGGGTGATCTAACAGGGAAACAATGGGTCAATGTGACTAAGCACCTGCCCCTGGAGCTTATCTGCTTGCGAACGGACAAATTTTAGTCTTCAATCAAATGTACAGATGAGGTAACATGCTAACCATAATTAATTATAATTATTGGTACCTGAAGACCTGAAGGAATGAATAACTACAGAGGAACACCTTAATGAAAGTCTACTGCATAGAAATTGATAACTTGTTTTGTTTAGTTTTAAATTAACAGAACAAATTAACAAACAGTCAGCTCCCTGATTTATTAATACTAAGAAATACTGGTGAACAGTACATGAACTTTACACCTCTAATATAACATATCCATCTGCACCAAAAGCTCATCCAAAACAAACACACTTATTGAAAATTACCAGCTAAATGAAATGTAGGTGATCATTATCAATATGTTTGATAACCTGAAGAGGTTTCAGCGATTAGGAAACGCAGACTGCTCTATGTTCCTGTTCAATGAAGCTTGAAATGTTTAATCCATTATATTATCATCCTTACTAATAATTAATTGGGGAATAATTTTTATGAAGAAATGCATTGTAAGGATTTTTTTATAACACACAATACAAGTATGCCATCATTTGGACACATATAATCAATTTTTATCTTTCATGATTTCAAATTGATATACATCATTTTTAATAAAGTTTCCAAGCATGGTATCTTTGATTAACATACTTTGGGATCTTGGAGGTATCACAGATGCGACCACTGTACTCACGTGGTAATTACTCTGTCATTATGTAATCCATTAAGGACCTCTCAAATAAAAACTCTAAGCAGCCACTTACGTAAATACTTCCATTAATGCCACAGTTTTCCTTTACACCAGAGGTGGACAAGCCATAATAAAAAAACTTCAGAAAAAATACACCTTGCTGCTTGACCAAGTACTGAAAGATGAAGGAGTTATTATGGGGCTCTCTTTGTTAGAATTACTTTCGTCACTAATATTTGCTTCTGAAGAGCTAGAAAAAATATTATCCATGAGCTTTTCGCGCACTTCATTGGATGTAAATAACATATGCACAACATCATCTTTGAAAAGCAGTCATGATCTTTCTTGGGCTAAAAGGCACATTCACCACTCACGATGATGATAGAAATCTCAAATCTGATGCTACTCAAGATGAACGCAAGCTTGTAGCTTCAAGTTTAGTAAAATGAGATTTCCAGATTCTTAGAATTCTAATAAATGTGAGGGCCACTGTATGGCAGGTCATGATCCTTAACAAAAGTAGGAGCACAGTGGTCTTAGAATAAGGAACTAAAAAAACTGTGACTTAAAAGAAAATGAAATATCTCAAGAAAGTGTGGGAATTAAGAATGACTAAGTGATGGACAGAAAGGTAATAGCACACTTCTTCCACTAGAAAGTAGTGACGAGTCCATTAGGGAAAAAGAGAAAGTTTGTCCACAGGGCCCCAAGGTGAGAACGACAAGGTACTTCCAGAGCAGCAAAAGGATTACGTTCCACAAGCTTTCTTATGTGTGTGTTTCTGTGTTTTTGTCCGCTAGAGTTATTTTGATGTGCATTATTATTCACATCCTTTTCATACTTTTTTAGTGAGAGTTAGATGTGTGTGTATAAAATCCTCCCTGGACACCTGTGTAGTATTTATACAAGTATATACATGTATTTTTTCCAGTTGGTTAGGAATGTGAAAAGTATAATCATATGATCTTATACCAAATTGGGCGGCATAATTAGGGGTTAGGTGGAAGAAGGGATTATTAAGTCTCAATCTTTCTCCAGTAAAGTCACAAAATAAAAAAATTATTTCTTTTAAGTACATGGAGATCCACCAGAAAACAGGAAATATAAATTAACAAATTCTAACCAGGAAAATTTTTCGGCATTGGAGTAGTTTGCTTTAAGTTTTTGTCTCAATCGAATAAATGTACCAACTAGATGATAAATATTAAGCAGTTTTGCTGACAGGCAAGAAATCTACTTAAAAATTGCCCTGAATTCTATTTTTAGATCTCCTTTAATTTTTAATAATGTTCTGAAATGCATTTGATCTATTGCTCAAGTTTTTCTTGCAACTAATGGGAGAATAAGCTAGTTTTCAAATTATTTAAACCTAACCTCCAGCAGAAAAACATGCCCATATCTCTAGCCCTGAACCTCTACAATTTTGGTCATTGGTAGAGAAAGCCATGTGAGTGGACATTAGATGAAGCACTCACCAATCGTAAGAGTAAAATTAGCTGAAAATACAATGCCAAGGCCTCAACATATATAAGCTGTATGAAATTTAAATAAGGTCTCCTATGTTTATTCATCATATTGGAAAATAGCCATTGCCGTGATAATGTATCTGAGTAAATCTCTGCAATGCAATTAAACAACTCTTGCGAAACTGGAATTTTTATTGTTTTGATTTCATTTGACAATCCACTATCAGACTATTAGGGTACTTTTTAAACACGCATTAAGGATGGATCATTTAGTAACTCAATTCTCCCAATACTCAACTACAGACAGAGCAATCGCAATTTTGTCAATTACTGTGATAATTTATTTAAAAAGATGAATGATTTCACCCCAGTTTATTTTATTGTTTATCTTTTTTTCTACTTCTATAACATTTCTGCATTCAGGAAGTTTACTCATTGGATAAATAAAATTTTTTAGACTTAATTATTCACAGTGACAAGTTGAAGCAATTTTGCTAATTGCATTCACACGGATTGTCCAGAAATATTATTCAATTCAGTAAAAAAGTACTTGAAACATGAAAGAGTAACTGGGAAGCTCTTGGAGGTATGGTGTCAGCCATCGCACAATACTGCTTGCTCTCGGATTGTATATAGCAGACTATGCACCAGACATGCAGACAAGTTCTGAGCAAGAAGTGACTTAAGTTGAACCCATTGCAGGTGTCACCAATATCAATTTTTCTCCACCAGTAAAGAGAAAAAAGCAAGTGTGAGCAAGAAACAGCATGAGAAACAATGTACCGTTGAATATTTCCCGTCGAAAGACTACATGCTACACTTACACACCCGTAATATACGCAGCTGCCATAAAAAATATACGTATTTTTGTAGCTCTATATACCCTAACCGCAGTTTTAATTATGATACTCCATGTCACAATTATGACTGAATTTCTGGAACTATTCAAAGAGATGTTCCATAAATTCAAAATACACAGGAAAATGTGGGGGGAGAATGAGTCATTACTTGAGTCACCAGGCAATAACTCTGTTTTGGAAGATTCAAGAGGGGCTGACAACATACTTCTCACTATAGGAGGGATTCCACACCTAAATTCCTTACCATGGGCGAGTGAGGACCCAAATCTCATGGCTATGTGAAGAGGTCAGAAAACAGGAAGAACCCTTCCGTTCTCATTTGCTAGTGTTTGTTTTCAAGTGGAAAGGGAGAACCGTGATTTTTTTAAAAAATTTTCTTTGTTTTAAAAATAGTATAATACTTCCAAATGCGGTGATATTACTTCTCAGCACTTATAGAAATTTATACATATGAATAGCACATAACTACTCTGAAAAACTTACCTCTGGCCACAATAAATCCATTCAAAGGTTGGAGTTTAAAATCAAAAAATTTTTTATGGATCAGTACCCTGCACGACCAGGGTTTTTAAAATTTGGAACTATAAATCTAGTTGTATGCATAATTTATATCTTTAAGGTAAACTATCAGCATAATATTTTCAAAAAAGCATCAAGTCTCAAGAGAGATCCAAAAACATTGTTTGAGAAGTTAAGAGTTAGAGACCCTCTACATTTTACAATAATCAAATGCATAGCTAACTTTTTGAAGTGTTTGGATTCCTCTCACCGTCAATGACACCTAACACTTTTCTCGTAAAAATATCTCGTTACTTGATAAATGGAATGAATATTTTAAAATGAATTAAATTATGAGAAATAAAGTGATGATTTTGCTTCCACTTTGAGTAAATGATGAATGACCTCAATTTATTATTTTGTCCCTCTCAAAGGAGTAAAAGGAAGGTTTCCATGCACTTGCAATAAAAAAGAAATATTTTTACCCACTTGGAACCGGAAATTATTTTCACTATTTTATTTAATAATATAGAGTCCATGCAAGATATTTAGGGCCCCCTTCCCACTGGAAGCAATGATGGAAGCTTTGTAGAATAAAATTTGAATGACAAGAAGACTTGTTATACTTATCGATAAGGAATGCATTTCATTTTCCATGATGCAGAAGTACAAAGCACCTCAGAGAAACATTTCAGCTACTTTTTTGATTTGTCCTACTCACCCAATAAGCAGGAGCATCCCCCTAAAAGTCTCAGCTCAAGTGTAGTAAGCCAAAACAATGAGCCAGGGCAAGTTTGTAGCTTTATGTATACAGTATGTAAAACATATCTGATTCTGATGCTCACCAATAAGCCTGGTCATGTAGCGCAGGTGACTTATTAAAAGGTTGTCAGACAGAGCATTGCTGCATTCTCTCGAAATAGGTTTTCCTTGAAATTTCCAAGTACGAAAATAATTATAATATTTCAGTAACATGGAATTTCCAGGGTTCTGAAGGAAAAGTATAAACAACTTGAAATCTGAGGATGATAACATCACTCTTCTTATCTTAAATTGACACAGTAAATGCATGCTTTACTGGAGTTATCATAACAGAGATGTTCCATAATCATTTCGTTTCCTAAGTCATCAAATACCTGATCCCTGCTCTGAGAATTAATAAGGACTTAAGAAAAGGGTTTTTTTTGCAACAGAGGCAAGTTAAACCTCCAAATCATTCATTTTCCATCAACCCCATTAACTGTATTCTTCCGAGGGAGTCTGCTAGATTCACAAAAATATATTGGAAATCAAGTGTCAATCACCAAATCCTGATCATCATAATACGTCAAACACACCGACCATGATATTCTTTAATGTTTCAGTAACTTCATCTGATTACACATTTACTATATTCCAATGGCAGATGGTTACAGAATTACGCCAGAAAACAGTGGCATTGTCATTACAGTTGAAATTACAAAAGACTATAACATTTTATAAAATTAAGCACTCACTTATTTTAATAAAAACTTGATTGATTGATTTATTATCTTAACACATGACGTAAAATAAAATACATGGGATAATACTACTGATTACATATTACCATTATTTTGTCCTAAACCTCTTAATTTATGACTTTAAATTTTTGGTAAAAATCAGCTATGGATTTTATTTACTTCGATTTCATATTTAAGCGGGCTTTTTTTACACTAGGGAAATTAAATGCATCATATCAAGTCATTAGAAGTCAATTACAATGGTATGGGAATGTTCAATTGAGTGCATGTGTCAAAACCCAGATTTACCATAACCTGACTTACTTCGGCCCCAAATAATCCAGATTAGCGAGCATTTAAAGTATTACTAATATTAACATGTTACTCCCTAAGCAGCAGTATGCTATACTTCACATATGCCATTTGTTTGAGTAATTTCTTTAATTACCTTTCAGGAATGCAGGTAATGTCAGTAATCAATAATATCGCAAAGACACCATTTTTCTGTTTTAGTAATGATGAATTACTTATATTTTGACAAATAAAAAGTCCATAAAAAGAGTATTCATATCTCTTATTAGAACAGCTTTTCGCTAGCATGTGGTTGGGAGCTGACATATTTGATACTACAGGTCTGATCCCATTTTTGTGAACTTTAAAACATTTTCATCATATTCCAAAGAAACTGCGGGAGATGCCGCAACAGTAACTTTTAACGGAGTCATCCGCTAATGTGCATTTCAATGCAACAATTTCAGAGTTTAAAAATCATTCACCTTGACTGGGATTCGAACCCAGATCCCTCAATATCCGGTCGAGTGCTTTAGCCACTTAAGCTACCGAGGCGTCCTCTTAAAAGCCCCAAAATTTCAGAGTTTAAGAGGACGCCTCGGTAGCTTAAGTGGCTAAAGCACTCGACCGGATATTGAGGGATCTGGGTTCGAATCCCAGTCAAGGCGAATGATTTTTACACTCTGAAATTGTTGCATTTTCATCATAGATCAATTATTTCATTATGCTATGCAAATTCCATTAGGTTACACCGGAGACAACGAATATTACTCACACATTTCGAAACGTGTGCCTTGGCGGCCTGTGCAAACCTACTATTTGTTCAAATGTGCTCTATTTACAGAGTGATCTTATTTGACAACAATAGATATTCAGGTTGCCTGTCAAGCATCATATTTCAAAAACCATTGCAAATAGTGAGCAGCAAACCTTATGAAAGGCCAACCCATGACACTATAAGACTTAAACAATAAACCAATGGAATCACATACAAGTTTCACTAGAAGTCTTAAAAACAAGGGATTCTTTGACGCATGCACTGAGATACTGGATGGGTATGCGTGACTTTCCAATATATGTTGAGTTGCATTATGTAGTAGGATGTAAATAAATGGTAGAACATGATAGTCACGGACAATACAGGATAGTAACTGCAGGGTTAGAGATAGAAAAAATCCAACTTGCCACCCATGGCATCTAAAGAATAATTAGTTTTACTCAAATGCTTGCACTTTCACTAATCTCATATGTTTTGCGGTCAAAACCCTTCCCGCATGACCACATAGGACTGTCATTAAAGAATATAACACTCATTACAGTATTTCTTGCCCTGCTTTGCTTGTTTTCAAGTTTATCCTTCCATCCCTCATCCCTCTCTTTGGGGGGGGGGGGGCACTGCCTGCCTGCTGCGGTGCATCACATTCCCTACTTCAGGGGCGGAGACCATGAGTTGTGCATGCCCATATGACAGAATTTCCCCTTTTAACTTTTCAATTCTAATTTGGCATGTTATTGGATAGATTTTTACAAGGTGAATGTGTATGTTAGTTGATAGCATATGTATCTGCATATGTGCGAGTTAAAAAAAGGTTAATGCATGGATATATGTATACGCCGCTGGGCTTGTAGATTTGCATGAATACGTTGGTTTTGCATGTGGTTTTATTCTCTTTTACTGGTGGTGTTCTAACTCCGCCACATGTCCCAACAGCAGCTTGTAGGGGTTTTATTTATATGTAGATGGTCTGAGATGGCTAAAGAAAGGCAAAAACAGCAAAAGACTTGGGGTACAAACAACTGCACATTCAACAGTCTGATATCAGTCTTACTTAACCCACTGTAAGTCCTCTCTCTTCCCCTAAATTAAAATCCACCCAAGGAGACTACATATTTGTTGTCCTATTGAAGAAATCCATCTGAACCAGAACACATGTGGTATCGGCCAATAAGGTGATCAAAAAATCCTTCCCATCATTGACGAACCACGGCAAATGAAGCACACACTCCCACAATGCATTTCTAGACATTTATGGCAGATACTATCCCATACCTGTAAGAGCATCATCAAGATATCTGACGATTCAAATCACTCATTCGGCAAGTGAACACCACAATGTAGGGAACCAATTTCAAATCATGCTGAGGATGTGTAAATCCCTTGAGAAAAGCAGTATGGGACTTCAAGCTTTGAAATATGCATACGCTAATAATGTCATCATAAAATATTTGTCTAAATACTATGAAGTACTAATAGATTGTACACAAAGAATTGCAAATTGTCAAGTGGAACAAATGCTTCCATTCAAATATATTCTGGAATCGATATTCTAAACAACCGCTTCGTCCCTGAATTTTTTTGAATGCAAGGTAGAAACGAGGTGACCCTGAAGAAGTGGTAGAACAGAATCTCACCTAAATAAATGCCTTCCAGTCCAAACTACTACATGTAAGGTTATGCTTTACATACTCAAAAGAGATTCCAATGTCAACTATCTTGGAATGCAAGGCTCTTTTCCTCAGTTGCTTTCTATGCACACAAATAGCCTTTTCTCAGATTTCTTAGCCACCCCGTTTCTATAGGACATTGTCATTGGCCATCCCCCTTCTCTCCACCACCAACATGCCCTTCCCATTCGTGTCCTTTACAGCCATCTCTGGCCTTTCAGCCCAACAGTTGACTGCCTCCGACTCAGGGCACATCACTTTTCAGGGAAGCTTGCCAAATTTATTCTTTCCAAGAACTAAAGCAGTCCCAATTCTATTAATGGAAAATTGGGCATCCAAATCCCAGCAATAATATTTTAAGATAACAAACTAAAACCCGTACTTCCACAGAGAACTGATTATTCATAATTTTTTCAGTATGAATATAGTAAGTGTTAAAATATAACCAATCTCCCTACCAGCTACATGATTTAAATATCAAAGCTGAAGTGAAAAGTGTAAAGGATGTAATTGCTAATTCCACATCTCACAGGCTACAGCTTACACATAAAGGACAAATATGAAATCTTTAAAAGACTGCCTGACTGAGATTTAATCCCTGGAACTCTTGAGCATCTATCACAAAGTAACAGCCAGTCCAATTCAACACCTTGGTGAAGACCATAGCTTCTAAGTATAATCATTGTGTCCAAGGGCTTACAAATTAAACCTACATATTTTTTACTTTTCTCCTTTGATGTAAGCGCATTTTTTATGCTGGGTTAGTTTCAAAATAGGGAAGGAATTCAGTGGTTTATGCTCCATAAACAAATAATAGTCCATAAACAAATAATAGTTAAATGGCCGAGAAGATGAGCAACAAGGCAAAAGTTAGTTGAATCAAGTGTCCTGACTTGCACAGCATTAAACATATTACCCTAAATGCATAAATTTTGAAAAGCAGTATGCAAACCATCATCACCCAGCATTTACTAAACTAATATGCTGCAATAATAACAAATTTCATCCATTCATGCCTAATCATTTGAATAATGTTACATAAATGCATCGCATTACCTTGGTATGCAAATACTGAGGTAATATGTTCAAAAAGGTCTATTTTTTTAATTGGGTAAAATAATTTGTTGGCCTAATTAGAAAGTCATCAGTCCACCACAGGCTAAAGTGCACAATAATTATTTAAAAAAAAAGACTTTTCAATATTTCACAGAGTACCTGAGCACCAAGAGGATAGCAAACCACAGTATGAAACAGCAAATTCGGAGTTAAGCCATTTCAAAGTAATCTGATTACTTACTCATACATTTATTAACCATAAACCTCCTTTCATTGTAAAAGTATCCCCTTAATTATTTCTGCACACAGTATGGGAAAAATATTAAACAATGCATATACCACCAAAATCAATGTCAACTAAAACTAGGTTCAAGATACTCCAATAAAGAAATGTGACACCTCAATTCCTTTAGTCATATCATATCCCATGACTAGACTGTTCAACGACAACCAGTCAACAACAAATTTAGAGTAAAACCTTGTCAACCATGTTGGATTGATATTATGTAGGCACTTGAGTTCAGAGAAATGGGCATTTGGTATACTAAACAAAAAAAAATAACACAATTTTTCTGGCTTTTTTTCTTAAATATTTTACAGCATATGTCCAAATATTAGAAGGCTTAATCTTGAAATGCCTACTGTTGATAAAGCAACTTGATCTGCATATTTGAATAAAATCTTTATATTTTCCAATAAATATCTGGGTTTGGATGAATACAAAATTAAGCTTTCTCCTCGCATCAGGGTAGATGTGTGCATAAAGTGGTAAGTGACAGCATTATTAGAAATTATGCTGTACTACTAGTTAACCACTCCATCAACATTGTCAGACATCTACATACATTATACATTAACATTGTAGACCAGGGGTATCAGACTGCTGTGCTACCTGGTTTGAATCTATTCAATGTCAATTCTTTATTCACCTTTTTCTTAATAGCTTTAATTTTCTCTTGTTGTTCTTTAATTCATTGGTTTAATTTATTAGAACTAATGATTTGATGAAGAATTCAAGTTTACCTGCCTCATTAACACTGAATTCTACAATTGAATGCACAATAATGCAAGTCACATGAAATATTCATAGATTTTTTTTTCAAATTAATTAAATTAAAGGTTGTGCACTCTTAAATAAAAAGAAATTTGTGTTCTGAGAGGTGAGGTAGAAAACAATGACTTTGAAGTTAATTAAGGCAATTGTTTACCCAACCACTCATAACAATCTCTTAAGCACCTTCCACTGATGAGCTCATGATAATTCCAAAAAATGTGATAATAGCAAACAGAGAGACATTATAGATCATAAAGCTTTAGAATATATGTATTCTACACATGAGCCAGAAGTTATGCAACAAAGCTTTCAAACGGAAAAAGATTGCAAAGGAAATAAAATGCATTTTGCAAGGTGCTCTACGAACATTTATTTAAATACAGGGCAAAGAATTAAATACCCAAGGACTAAGAATAAGCGTGCAGAACACCTAAAGAGGTGGCACCTATGTGTAGAAAGCATCCCTGGAGTGAATGTTATGGAGAATCTTGAGATTTGGTATTTTGTTTCATAGTTTCCCTGATTTCCAACATTAGAAACTATAAATGTTTAGTTATCTCATTATTTGCTCATGAAATTTAAAATATGAGTTTTAGGCACGGAAAACCAAATGAAGATTTCAACAATATTAATTTTGCATAGTTTATTGACCAATTAATTAATGAAAAGCCTATTGACATGAGAATTCACCAAGTTTAAATTGTACTAGAATATTTAGTGATATTTTATGCCAAATTAACACAGTTACACAAGGACAATGAGGGATAATAAAGCTGAGAATGGAATTGTAAACACATTGGAGAGAAATGATAATATATAATTGTGATTTCCACTAGCAATATATATTCAGGGCCTGAATATGACACAAAGGGTTAAAATCTGGGTCGTGTGAATAAAAACACAATTGTAGATAACAATTATTAATCTGTTAATTATCATTTCTCTCCAACATGGAGAGTTTCCACCAAGTTAAGCCGAAAATTATATAGTTCATTGTAAACATATCTTTGAAAAGTGAGATTTTAAGGAGATAACAAATAACCATAATAAACACTCAGCCTTCGATGAGTGCTATTATTAGAATTAACATTTTCATTCTTTGTTTTGTTGCAGCCTTACCCATGACTTTAGGGGTTGAAAGATAGGAATTTCACAGAGAAAAACTAATTTGCCATCACTGGGGCTCGAACCCAGATCCCCCTCAATTTCCTACCAAATGCTCGACTAATTAAGTTACTGAGGCATCCTCTTGTGCCCTGTGAATTTCACAGTGTGACAGGTTAAAGCACTCAGCTGGTATTCAAGGGTGATGCTGATTCGAGTCCTCGTCATGCCAAATGATTTTAATTTCACAAGGAAATTTCTGAATTTCTATGCTCATCAGAGCATGGCTCAGTTTAAGTAACTGCCGCAGCATCTCTAACAGTTCTCTGGACTTAAGTGTTATTTTCACTCAAGTTTTATACATAAGAGTGAAAAGGTCACTAAAACCTATTCTCACCAAAATTATTGGCTTACTAAAAACATTAACTGATATTCATTTAACGACTTCCTTGATATTCCATCCAATTGGCTCATGGTTACTCGGTGCAAGAGATAGGTAGCACAGCCCATAGAACACTGAGGGTTCACCACAATTTAAAGACCAAAAACATATTATTAAACCATATTGACAAGAGCCCATAATTTGGAAGCTCGGATGGAAGCTGGTCAAAAACAGGGGATGGCATATTTAAAACCCAGTAAGCTACAGCAGTGCCATGTCTACTCGCTATCTGCATATATTGTTACTAATTAAAAACAATAATAATACAGCATTAAAGCAGAAATATAGCGAAACCACTGTGGTTTTAGACTCAACTCTGTTTAATCTCATTTGTAGTTGATAATATAAAAATCTTTGGAGATAATAAACAAATTAATATTTTTCAGTCATTCTTTAATCAGTCAAGTTTTTATTTATTTTATCCACGCAGTGGCAACTCAAAACAAATCAGAATTAGCTATTGATTTATTAGAAACACTATTGAAAGTAAATACTCAAGACCCAGACACAAGTAAATAGGACAAATTAACAATGTAAGACAGAAGGGCTATCAGCAAGCGTGAAGGAACTAACATGATGCATAGAGATGAACAAAGGGCTGAATAAAACAATCATTGGATTGAAACACATATGATGATATGTGAAAACTCAAGCACACAGCTCATATAGTCAGATTGTCTAATAGTTTTGAAGCCACATATTGACACAAGTAGTAATTACTTGTTAATGTATGCATCCTGCTCATTCTGCAATTAAAGGAAAGTTTAATCCCTTCTCTCTTCAACTGCAAGCCACAACAACTACCTTAAACAATTGAATTGAGCTATGGCAAAATTTGATGGTTACGTTTCCACATACAATTCATTTAACTTCAGAAAATATATAAACTGCCATCAACATATTGCTGAGGCATCAAAGGCACAAGGAAACCCTTATAGGCTACAGTAGAGCCCTGCAAATGGATAAGTAGGCGTTATTGATGCAATAAGGAATAGTGGATGAAAAGAGCTTTTTATCATTTTACAAACACAAAAATTCATAAAAAATATAGTTTGAAGGTATGAAAATACTAACTTAATAATATGATGAACATTCTATTAATCTGAAATTTTTAAATGAAAAGGAGTGATTTTTTTGCGAGAAGCAGTTTTTCTTCTTCAACTGTTCTCCATTTTGCCAAAGAATACACTAATTCCCCCAAATTCCAGATTCTTATCAATTACCTGCCAACCTGTGAGGTCTGTACAAAATATATCGCAAATTTTGAATTATCGCAAGTTACATATATTTCATTTTTGCCTTTTTTTGTGGCGTTATGTTGGCACTTATGTCTCTCACTTATGCCGAAAAGTTCTGCCATTTTGAATGACAAGTTAATTGTTGACAGCTGTTTAGCTGGGATGTGCTTTGGCTAGTCTTCGATTTTTTCCTGTTCCAAAAAATGGATCCAAGTATCTGTATCAAATTTTGTGAAATTGATTCATGAAATGAAGAAAATAGTATTGGCCAATCGTCGAATCACCGTCAGAGAAGTTGCTGAGGACCTAAACATTGGCTCGTGCCAATTAATTTTAACTAATTATTTGTGCATGACATGGGTCGCCGCGAAATTCATACCAAAATTGCTCAATTTCTACCAAAAACGGCAACGCTCTGAAAACATTGCTAATAAGGTGTCGGACTCTATCCGCAATGACCCAAATTTGCTCCAGAGGGTCATAACTGGTGACGAATCATGATTTAATGGTAATGGCGTGGAGACTGAAGCTCAATCATCCCAATGGAAGCTGCAGCATGAGCCAAGAACCAAAAAAGTGCGCCAAGTTTGGTGGAATGTGAAAGTTTTGCTTGCAGTTTTCTTCTATTGCAGGGGCATTGCATCATGAGTTCTTGCCACAGGGTATGGCGGTAAATAAGGAATATTACGTACAAGTTATGCGCAATATACGCGATGAAATCCAGCACAAACGCCCGGATTTGTGGAATAACAAAAATTAGCTTTTGCACCTAGACAACGCCCCTCCTCACACATCGTTACTAGTGCACCAATTTTTGTCCAGAAACAACACAGTAATGATACCGCAGCCACCCAGACCTGGCCCCCAGTGACTTTTTCTTGTTCCTGAAACTGAAGAGGCCCATGAAAAGGATCACGCTATGCTACGATTGACGAGATAAAGACTGCATCGAAGGAGGAGCTGAACAAGATCACAAAAAATGATTTTTTGAAGGGCTTCGAGCAATCAGAGAAACGTTGGCACAAGTGTATAATATCTAATGGGGATTACTTTAAAGGGGACAAAACAGATATTCATGAATAAATAAATATTTGAAAAAACACTTAAGTCACGATAATTTTTTAACAGACCTTGTACAAAACAAATGTCAGAGGGCGCTTATATTTAACATCACCACCACCACTGAGTCCTTACTAAGACACACCAACCTACTCAATTTGATGAGAATAAAAGAGTGATGATGCATCACCAACAAATAGGCCACTTCAAATGACATTGAAAGTCAGTGGCCATGATTGGCAGCAGTACTGACACCGTATCAGGAAATAACTAGGATTTTTAAGTATACTTAGAACCGGTTGTCTAATAACCAGTCACAATTTTGGATGAAATGGTGTGCACTATTATAAGAAAAACATTTTCTTTACAAATATTTTATCCACAGATATTGATTCTGAAGACTAGCCTAAATGTCATTTCACATTGCCCTACCCAATTTATCTCCCTCATAACCAAATAAAAAATTTACTTATTTTGTACATTTTTTTTAACCAAGGTTGGTAATGAGAAATACCTAGGGTTCTCGTGGCTGTGTTTTACATTGTTTAACTGGCTCTAGTGATTCCAGTTCAAAAGAGGATTGAATCCAAAAATGAAGAAGATTACCGTCCAACTACCATGCTCTCAGTCGTTTCCTAAGTCTTTGAAATTCATTTCCTTTCATAATACACCAATAAAATTTCTGGCAAATTGGTTGCACTTTATTGATTCTCAATTTGGATTTAATGCAGCTAAGTCCGATAAATTAGCTGCCTGTTTTATGCTACAGAGCAATTTGTACATGGCACATGGCACTAGATAAAGGCCTCCCATTGGGATATGTTTTGACTTGGCACAGCATAAGCAATGCATTACTCATTCCAACACTTAAAGAGGCTAGATTCCTTGGGAAACTTCTAGGCTGAATGAAATCCTTCCCTGTGGACAGACAGCTAATTGTGAGATTCTTGCAAAAAAGTCGTCAAAGTCAGTGCCTCAAGTCTAAGCATGTAGCCATCGGAGTTCCCTAGGGCTCAATTCTTGGACCCCTTACAGTTCACAGTTATCATGAATGGCCTCCGAGACCATCTATCAAGGAGAGAGTCTATGCTACATTACGTAATCATGTCTAGCAAATGTCCCTACCTGAGAGGTCAGAACCTTAGTTGAAAGCTAAGTGGAATTCTTCTGATAATTTATGGTCAAGTAAAAAGAAAGGGGATCTGGTGAATAAGGAGGCTGATCAAGGATGGTGATTGAATTTTTTGCCAGAAACTGGCGAACAATCAATCCTGAATCGGCAGGTGCAGGGCACGATTTTTGCAAAGTTCTTTTAAGCCCAAATGTTTGGTTAAAATAGTGTGCACGGTTGATTTTCCTAAATTCAGTTCATCAGCTATCATTTGGACAGTTTTTCCACAATCGGTAAGGACAAGGGACAGCACACGATCAATGTTGTCATCAACACAGGCGGTTGAAGGTCGTCCCGGCTTCGCATCATCCGTGGCGTCTTGTCGGCCATCTTTACAAATCGCTAAATCCACTCCAAAACTGATTTTTTCTTCAGAGCATTATCACCGTAAACAGCGGTCAACATTTCTGTAATTTCTTGACAACTATTACCGCACTTCACTAAAAAACTTGATGTTGATTCGTTACTCCATGATTTCATCAATTTCCATTTTTGACAAACATTAAAAGCAAGGACAACAGAAACAAACATATCTGGAACTATACGTACGGCTCGACGACCCGCCAAGCACAGATGACTCATTGGGTCTCAGCCAACTAGCACCGCTAGTGGGCGGGGCTTTAGTCCGTGTCGTGGCTGCCAGATTGCACCAGTTCACGTACTTATTTTACAGACTGCTTATTTATATTTTCATACTGGGAAACCTCTTCTCCCTTTTGTATTTGTAGGTTGTTTTAACTATCACCTGCTTTTTGTCAAAGCTTTGACCTTAGAAGCTATTTTAGATTATTTTTATTATTATGTAGTATAAGTACTCCATTTTCCCACCCTAGGAGGCTGTCCTTGTTGAAAGGGAATTAATAACTGACAGCAAAACGCAACACATCAGAAAATTCTCACTGACCATCTCCTCTGAATAAAACACATACGTAGATGGCAATGAACATAGCAATAAGGCCCGCAATTGGTAGTGGTAGAGGTTGCACTTGAAGTGTTCTCTTTTGTAGGCCAAATTTCCCATAAATTTCATTTAAAAGAATACACATGGGTGTATCCTATAACTTCAATTTGTTTTCATAGAGACAAATGAGCAAACTTGAAAATAATACTATTCATCAATACCTTGTTCATACGCATATTGATGCAAATGGTCACACAACAGATAATATTAGAACATAGCACTGAAAAACCTGCAGACAAATCGTGCATCTCTTTAATTATTTCTCATTACGTGGGTCCACATGAGGTTTTCATAAAAATATCAACCAGTCTCCAAATAAATATGCATTATTGCAATTGGGTGGAGTTTCTTGGTAATGACATGGATACAGATTTTATAGGGATGGCTTTGCTGTGTTTACCATGTCACTGCTCATTTTTACCTTTAACATTTTAACTTTAACCTTATTTATAGTTTAATTTAATCCACTATCCAAATAAATTATTAAACCTAGGCTTAATGGTTCACATGCTGCCTTAAAACCCAATAAATGTAATTTATTATTTTCAGATCATTCAGATGGAGATGATAGTCATCAACATTATAAAACAATTATAACCCAAGAAAATGAAAGCATTGATGCATAGAATTTTTAGCAGTGGTGATCAATGTAAAACAGCACTATGTGAAATTCCAAAGTGGTTTACATTATTACGACTACATCTACTTAATGAAGCTGAAAAAATTTTGGAAATACCAAAAAGAAAATGCTTTAATTCCAACCAAAAATATGTTTGCAAAAATCTCACTCAAACAAAATTACAAACCAACAAATAAAAAAAACCAGTTTTAATAATTTTAATATCGAACTCTTACCAAACGAGTGACATTGGAAGATATTTACCATTGGGATATTTTATGGCTTGACATAAGTAGAGGAGGATATAGAGGAGTAATTACAATAAAATTAAGAGAAAAATGACAAGATGAGGTAGAGTTTAAGCATAACGAGAAACCAAAATAATGCCATAGTTTTTCAGCACAAAACATTCACATTACAACCTTAGTGTCAAATGGATGGCCTCTGATTTAAAGGGCACACCTAGGTTACAATATAGGATCAAATTTACCCTAAAAACAGAATTTCGGTGGTTACTGCAGTTAAAATCTACTACTCAAAAAAAATTGAGAATGGCCAAAATAAAGTGAACACTTAAGATTGATACAAAAATTATGATAGAAAAATAAAACCCCCTCCTAATGAAACTGCAAAACAGGCATCTGCAGAAAATCACAGTCATCTTACTGCGATCAAAATATCATATAAAAAGGTGAAATGGAAAAAACACAAAGCACAAGGATTGCACTTCATTTGTGAATAAAATTAATCCATTTCCATGGGGAAAATTTTAAATTCCATACAAATTAAACCCAACTTTGGCAACACGAAAATAAATCTTAAGAGGCTCTAAAACTAATAAACCACATTTACTTCAAGATTTAATCTTCAGAAAATAACACTTTCCAACTAACTTCTTTTTAAACATACAATTGAACACCAGTGCTTCAATTCGAGAGAACATTATTACTTCTCAAATTTTCAGGACATAATTGTGAAATTACTACACTGCATGACTGCACAGAGGTCTACGACCAGGAAAAGTAACCAGTATGATGCTAAGAGACAAAAGCCAAACACCCAATGGAGTTCAAATGTGCATTGAGCCAGTTCATTTGAAATTCACCAATAATAATTACCGTGGAGATTCCCAATTACATGTATAACACCACATTGAAAAATACACGGATTATTTCAAAATATCAAAAAAACCAGTCTCATTAAAAAATGAAGTGCATGGTCAGCAATTGCCCAGGTGCAATTTGGATTTTGCTCCACACTCGGGCTGCAATGGTGGGTGACACCGCATTCACTATACCATCAATGTGCATAGCATATTAAGCATTGCAATTAAAACACATGGAAGTATCTTCCTTTAAATGCTCATTGAAAAAAATCATTTGTCCTTTGATCAAAGCAATTCATTGATCTATGTAATGTGGGACATGTGTTCATACTTAAGGTAAAAAGTTTAAGCATTTGCCTTAAGTATGAGTATATTCTCCATACATCTACATTACTTGATTGATGTATGATAACAAAAAATAGTGAAATAAATGCTTAAACAGGTACAACCATCTCCAAGCTATAAGTGATCATAGTGACAATGGCGGAAATGGCTTTCTCACATCACGTGCCAGCACAAGGGTTTAAGAGATTATGAACAGTATTCAAACATATTTAAACCTACTAAAAGTTTGATAAAAATTAGTCCCCAACTTTTTCTGGAACTAATAAGTTAAAAAGTAGATGATTCACTTTTTAGATAATAATAATGAATGTTTGTGCGTGTGCTTATAATTTAACTATTAGATGACACAACCAAGTAAGCAAAGAAAACGTAAAAACAGACAAACTCGGATACACCCATGAAGGTGGTTGTGCTAACAAAAGTTTAGATTAATCAGTATTTTTTGTGTGCTCTGTTTATTTACTTTTTTGTGTCACACCTTGATCATCTACATACACACATGTGTTTTCTATAAATATATAGGCATGACACACTCAAAAATGCCAGAAAAAATTAGATATGTATTTTTTATACATTGTATAATGCACTGTCACATTATATATATTGGAATTTGGATGGACTGGTATACCTCTCATGTAATGGTTTTAAATTTATAATTGCCTGCCGAGCATAAGCAACTGATTTGAGGACAATTGGAAGAAAATTATCCTGATATGTATAGCCCCTCAGCATACCTCATGCAGAAGTTCATTTGCAATGCATAAAAGTCAAATATTTCAAAAAGGGCAATGCGGAAGTCTCGGGCTCACACATTAGCAAAATTATAAATCAGAGACCCATAATAGAAACTGAATGAACTTGAATTGACACCCCTTTCATTATAGAATAATAAAGATCTGCAACAGTTTGAAAAGGTGAATGCCAGGGAAAAACCTCATACAAAAGAGAACATTTGCTAAATAAACAGAGACTGCCATGAAATTTCATTTAATACTTGCTAGTTCCACCATCCCTATGTATTATTCACTAGTGCACCCTCACATACACTAGCAATATGTTATGCATGTATATACACCATATGAAGTAATATTTAAAAGGGGCACATTCACTATTCTAGACATTTGAGTTGAGACTGACCTAATTTCACTGAGATCAACGTCCATTCCATTACAGAAGTGTGTTTTGAGAAAAATCAAGATGCCTTTTTTCCTATGATACATATATCATCCCCCATTTGGTTTGCAACATGATGAACACATGGGGAACTACTTGGTAAGGACAATGTATTTCATAATTCACCACCTTAATCACTCATAAGTATATGGTATGGACAGCAAAGAGTAATTGCAAAATGGAAAAATTACTGCCCTCTTGTTAAAAGCATCGCATGAAGAGCTTACTAAAGCTTGTGCCTAAACAATTGTGGGAAAACTCTTAAGCTAAACATAAGCCTCTTTCCCTTTGATAGGATTAGATAGATTTATTCAGGTTGCCTAGTATAGTTCTTTATTTCAACATTCTGCATGGAAAAATGTCACACCTTACTGACAATAGCATAAATGAATCTGATCCTTTCCTTTCAATCCTCATGAGCTTCTACCAATCGACTGATTATGTATGTATCGATTAACATGCACTAAAGCCACAGTACAACAGTTTGTGACCCATTATGCCTCTACATAAAAAGCTCAAGCAGATAGAACATGCTAAAATATATAACATAGTAGAGATTTTTTCAAACATAGCACTTGATGTAATGTTTAATCAAAAACTAAGACTTGATCATTAATTTATTAATAATTATACCCGAGGAAACATTATTAAGTAGAGTATGGATTATATCATTTTTTTAGTTAGTTACCAATTAAAGAATAGCTAGCTGAATCTCAAGACTTTTAATCAGAATGTTTGCACTATAATTCATCGCTTTTGAAAAAAAGAAGCAACATTGGAGAAAAATGGAATTTGAACTTTTTTTTAAATATAAAACAATTTTCCTTTCTTTCAACATACTGTTTTAATCCTCATTAATTAATTCACTGACAGATTAAAGACAACCACTGCCAAATCGAAAAAAAATATACGTTTGGGAGAGCTTGAAAGCTTGAAGCAAAATTAAGCCAATATACATAACCAGAAATCATTTTATGATCATATTTTTTCCACAAATTTATATACTCTACATCATGATAATATTAAGACAATGATCAACAAGGTTTTACTGCTTTATCTACAGGTAGGCAAACACTAGAATTCAAGAATGTGGCAATTTTTCAAGAATTAATACATAAGAGATTGTTTTATGCAAGAAAGCAAAAGATGTACTTTTTGAAAATTTTTTATTCTTAAGCGTGATTATGAAATAATATCAAGTTAAAGACCACATTCTTCATATAGTTATTGCCTGATTAAATAATCAAAAAATATTTCATTTAAATACAAACTGATTTCATTAAATTCAATTAAGGATTATATCAAAAATTCAATTTTGTATTTTATCTGAAATATTTTTTGAATAAGTGTAATAATGGAAGTAAGTCCTACCTTGGCTGATGTCCTGAGAGCTAGAAGAATCTTGAGATAGTCCTGACGAACCAGGGAATATGCCTGAAAAAAGATAAAAAAAAACCAATCAAACACCATTTAATTTCTAACACATTCACAAGGCAAAAAATAAAAGAGGACCCGCATAAATAAAGATTGGATTGCATAGAAGTAATTTTAAATGCAACTGGGAACCATATCTGAAAACTAAACCTTGAGTTGACCCAAAAACGGTTGACCCCCCCGCCACACGCCCTTGCGGCGGCTTGCGGGGTATTAAGTAGATGTAGATGTAGAAAAAGTTATTTTTAATATCAGTTACGATTCAAATTTCCTTGGTTTCCATGTTTTGGTGAAATTGGAAACTATGAATCACCAAACTATTGCAATTTTCAATCAGCTAACAACCATAAGAGTTTAGTCGCAACTAGTGATGAGGTTACGCGAAACTTGATACATATTTGACAAATATCACCCACCAAAATTATTTTAAATTAAAGCTTCAGTACATGGCTCTTGATGGTAGAAGACATCTATTACATTAATTTTTATTACAGCATTATTTCACCACATAATGGGCAAGAAGATTAAATAAATGAGATACCTGCTCTACAGAACATTTTCAGAGGCATCCAAAGAATTTAACCTATCATTTTGATCAAAAAGAATGTGCCAGCTCCTGTTTGGCTTAATCGCTATTGTTTTTTTCCCAGGTGAGATCCCCTGTATGTGAGAATTATTAGAATAGAGATTTGATACTAAGCAAAAAAGTGTTTAATAATAATGGAAAAAACAATCATTTAACTGTGTGTAATGAGTTTTTATACATACATATATTATGCAAAGACAAGATTCAGCCAAAATTTGGCTTGGCCATCAGACCATTGCATGTGTAAGCTACACGTACACTGTGCTAAAGCAAGGTTAGGAGTGGTGATTTGATGAGATATTTCCCTTCATTTTTAATATAAATTAACTATTATTAATTGGAGTACTAACAGGAAGGTCTTTAGGTCAAACCCAGGTAGTGCCTCTAGACACCTCCAGAAAACTCTTAAAAGCCAACTCTGATTTACTACGCACCAGAAATTGGTACAAAACCAGGTTGCACGCAAAGGTCTGACACCTACCCTGAATGTGTGAATTTGAATGACACAAATTTATACCACCTACCAACTACCTTTTCATGGATCATCATAAATTGCTAGACAACAGAAATTTATAATACGTAAATAAGGATGGGATAAGATTACAGTGTCTTCAAATAGAAATTTTACAAGCACAAACGACATTATTTCCACAATGCGAAAAATAAGTTTGGAGTTAAAAAAAGGTGAGGTTTCACTGTCTACACAAGGTTTGTAAAATAAGTATTGGTAACAATTTTTTCCTGATATGTGCATGAATTGCTGAATTCAGACCGTCAATTGTTAAGTGTGCTCATGATTGCAGATTGTATTGGCATTGATAATGACAGTGCACACACCATTATCACTGAAAATTTGGCGATGCGAAAGATCTGCACTTCATCATCCAGAAGGTCTTGATGGATGACCAAGAGCAGAGTCGAATTTCTGCTGGAGAAGGCATCGCGATAATTCTCCAACCCCCTTGCAGTCCTGACTTATCACTAACAGAATATTCTTCTAATTCCCGAAAGGAGAAATCCTCCCTCAAAGGACACCACCATGGGAACCCAAGTGCCATCAAAGAAGCTTGCATGCGTGTCCTAAGGACCTTCCAAAACTCATATAGCAGGGAGCCTTTGAGATGTGGAAAAGCCACTGGCGTGTTAAGCGTGTAAACACTCAAGGGAGGTCCTTTGAAAATTTTTGAGACATTGTAGTAATGTCTGAAATAAATCTATTTTTCCAAAGTTTTTTCAGATACTTTTTATACAAACCATGTAAAAAAACACTAGATGTGTAAACAGAATAAGTACTAACATATTCTCTACATCCAAAGTTGACAGGAATATTCAGTCATTATGAGCAGATTAATCAATTTTCTATTACGCCTACAAAAAACATAAACCAAACTGTTTGATCAAATACAAAAGTCGATTCAGTTTTGTTTAAATAGCTTACTAAGAAATCAAGCTAAGGTCTTTTAATATTGTTAGACAAATTTGCTGGTAATTGCTGGAAAATTTAAGTTTCATTTCTGCATCTATTCTCCACATTGGCATTGAAGCCAAAGCAAACACTACCCTCATATGAGCACATTTTCAGAAAAAATTGATTATGCACTCATTTTGAACTTTGACAGTGAAATTATTGTTCACTCTAAGGATATATAATAAATTATATCCATTGATATTTGAGCAGGAGCAGAAAGCAGCCTTTTGCAAGAACAAATGTTTTAGAGATTAATGTTCACCTAACTATGTTATCATAGGGTAAACAATATGAGATTTAAAGAATATGTTAGTGCTGATTGTGTTTAAAAATAAAAACTCATATAAAAGGTCATGCAACACACCATTGAATTGATATGGGCCAATTCAACCAAATGAAATAGACTGCAAGGCTTACTTATAAAATAATCTTTATTGTATATGACACAGTCACATAATAAGCCAAGTAAAAGATATGAAGTCAAATTTCACTCCTGAAATGGGTCATACAAAATGCAAGGCCATCAAATGAAACTAAAATGCTTAATTAATAGAGTAAATAGTAACTTGGTGCCCATTTTACGGGACAGTTCACGCTGTCCGAAGCAAACATGTAGAGATCAATAGAGCAACACTGACTTTATGCCTGGCACATTCCTATGCCATGTGGTCACTCCACAGTGTGACAATTTTTTAATAACTGCAATTGAACAATTTTTCCATTGAACCTTACGACCACCTTCAACAGAGGACAATCTCATTTTCTCTGTCTTTGAAACCTGGTTCAATAAAAACATTTTCTCAAGATAACCCAATAGTTTGAAAAATACTGCGGTTAAGGGGAGCAAAAATTCTAATGTACCTTCGAAGAGAATTGAAACTAGGAAGTTGGCCAAAATTAAGAGATTATCTATCTTATTTCAATCATCTCAAGGATCTCTGCATGAATTCAACTTGATGTAAAAAGATTGTTTCTTTGTTAACAGTTCACATTTCAGCTCCCTCTTCTAACAAGGAGTAATACTTCTGATATAAGGGGAACCTTAAATCCTATCAGTAGTATAATTTAATAACCAGTAGGAATTTCAAACTGAATCCACTTGCCACCACACATTGTTCAGTATCAGAACTAATATGCTTAGTAATTATTCGATGCTTAGCAAATCATAAGACACATCCTTAATGAATACCTATGTTGGGAAATATATACCAGATTTTACTTAAATTATCCACATTCTTAAAAATCAACACTGTAAACAGCAACTTAAGCACACTATCAAACTGCAAAAGATACAGTACACAATAATCACACCGTCAAATCATCCACACAAAAGGAGATTCTCTGCAGGCATATTTGCAAAATGTCACAACGATTTCCCCATTATCTACTTAGGAACCAAAATGCAGAATCTTCATCAAGACAAGAGAGCATCAATGATTTTCCAAAAAATCATGAAATACACATATTTCAAATATACACCACTGTTTAAAAACCACCCTGAACATAATGCAGATATCACCAGTCAAAGGAATATAAATTCCACTTTTTAAACTAACTTTATACATAATCACATGCCATAAGCACAAAGCACTGTTCCAGTTACAATAATACAATTTCACATGACATATTCAAACATGCATAAATCTGAACAGAAGTTTATCTTTTACAAAAAAACGATACTGAAAATTTGAGCAAAAAAGCTTGAAGCATCACGAGTGAAAATTGATTTCCAACAAAAATGTGCATTAACATTGATGCACACACATCAAAACTGATGAAAACTGACAACTGCTTCATCATTTAAATATCCACATCAGATTAATTATTCTGCATGCTTCACTGACTCTCCTATTACTTATCCTCACACGAACATACCTTAACTCTTCACAAACTTCTGATGAAACTCAGCAAAGCAAGAGGTCAAATGAAGTCCAATCTTGCATTCTGAACATTGCCATGACGTTTCACGTCGCTGCTTTTTTTTCCAACATACCACACATCTCTTACGAGGATTCACCTGTGATTTTGTTGGTGGAATTTTCTGTGGTGCATGATTTTTCTGATCATCTACTAACAATGCAGTCCCTACATCTGCTTCCGAAGCTGTCACGTTTGTACTCTGAATACTCTTCCCATAGGAGGCATCCCTCAACTCTTGATCACACTCCATGCCAAACGTCCTTAAAGGGTTGACCATCCTCGAGTGCATCACGAAGGTGTCGTGCAGCACATCTGATAAATAGAAAAATTCTTTGTAGCTTTTCCGTCCTTTCCCAAATAGTGCGTCCATTCCAGCCGGCCCATTCCCCACTGACCCCATCTAACTTTACCTCATGAGGTAAGACTCGCTCATCAATCGAGGTGGGTTTCTTCAATCAAATGCATTCCTCACTCTTTTGCCCACGGTGGATGCCAATGTTTATATTTGCCATAAAAACATTTCATGTCATCAGATTATTTTTGAAGAATGATGAAAATATTTTCTTTGAAAATATTATTAATATGTGCAAAGTATTATAAGATAACATTCACAATTGGCCACTACTTCTAACTAGAACAGATATGGTTTTTCCCAACATTTCATTTTCACAACAGGATTCATTCTCCTCAAATACGAAATGATTTCTGCATCACGGTCAACTACATTCTTTTAAAATCAATTTAGCTGATTATAAGTATCAATCATTTTTTTCAGTAAATGTAGTGTAACATCACAATTAATATAATAATATATATATATGTATGTATGTATATATGTATGTATGTATATATGTATGTATATATGTATGTATGTACATATGTATGTATGTATATATGTATGTATGTATATATGTATGTATGTATATATGCATGTATGTGGGTCGCGGTAGTCCAGTGGGTGGAGCGTTGGACTGCAGACCGGAGGGTCCCGGGTTCAATTCCCGGGCAAGGCACTCTGGGTACCTGCAGCTCCACCCAAGCTGAAGTTATTTTTCAGGTACCAGGTCTTCCTGGAGAACCATAACCGGCACAGGGAAAGGAACTGGCCCCCCTACCCTGATGTGTGAATTTTCACACACCGAACAGGGCTTAGTACTGGGTGATCTCTACCATCACCTACTAAACCGACCTTCGGGTTGATTACTGTGTGTATGGTTTTATGGTTATATGTATATATGTATATTTGTATATATATATATATAATGAAAAAATATGTGTATATATATATATATATATATATATATATATATATATATATATATATATATATATATATATATATATATATATATATAATATATATATTTGTATACATATATATATATTTATATATACATATGTATATATATATATGTATATATATACATATATATATATACATAGAGATATATGATTACTTTCGGGTACCAGGCCTTCCTGGTACACAAAAAATCACATAGCTTGGGTGCCAGGTGCCCAGAAAGCCTTATTCAAAAGGAATTGCAAATTTTGAATTTTCACGGGTTATGTATATTTGATTTTCGATTTTTTTGTGGCATTATGTTGCTACTTATGTCTCTCACTTATGCCGAAAAATTCGGCCATTTTGAATTACCAGTTAATTATTCACAGCTGTTTTGCTTGGGGCCTGTTTTGGCTTGTCTTCCATTTTTGACTGTTCCAAAAAAGGGATCAAAGAATCTGTATCAAATTTTGTGAGAAAAACGAAATTAAGTGCGCAGACACATTCCGAATGCTGACTGTGGCATATGGAGAAGCTACCTTGGACCAAAGCAACGTTTACCGGTGGTACAAAATATTCTCAGGGGGCCGAGAAGATGTGAACGATGAAGAGCGTGCCAGACACCCGAGCACATCAACAACAAACAAAAACATGAAGTGAAGAAAATAGTACACGTCAATCGTCAAATCACCATTAGAGAAGTTGCTGAGGACCTGAAAATATCAATTGGCTCATGCAATTCGAATTTTACCAATGATTTGGGCATGACACAGGTCGCCGTGAAATTCGTACCAAAATTGCTCAATTTCTACCAAAAACGGCAACGCTCTGAAAACATTGCTAATAAGGTGTTGGACTCTATCCGCAATGACCCAAATTTGCTCCAGAGGGTCATAACTGGTGACGAATCATGATTTTATGGTTATGGCATGGAGACTGAAGCTCAATCATTGCAATGGAAGCTGCAGCATGAGCCAAGATCCAAAAAAGTGCGCCAAGTTTGGTGGAATGTGAAAGTTTTGCTAACAGTTTTCTTCAATTGCAGGGGCGTGGTGCATCATGAGTTCTTGCCACAGGGTATGGTGGTAAATAAGGTATATTACGTACAAGTTATGCGCAATATACGCGACGAAATCCAGCACAAACACCCGGATTTGTGGAATAACAAAAATTGGGTTTCGCACCATTACAACGCCCCTGCTCACACATTGTTACTTGTGCGTCAGGTATATTATAATTATACCGTAGAATGATTGTGTATAACTTCAATTGGAAACTGCAATATCGCCTATCCCCTCCCCTGGTGACAAATCACGGCTAAGGCAGTACTGACAAATGGGGTAGTTGACAGCAGCCAGTAGGGCAGCCAGAAAAAGTTAAAATTTTTGGTTTGTGTTTTCAATAACAAGGATTTTTCACACAGATGAATTATTCAAACCAGTGTTTACTAATTTAAAACCGATATATGAGTTTTACATACATTAAATTGCAAATCTGAGTAGATATTTTCAGTAATGGGTGAAATGGGCAAGGAACATACGAGGGTCATCCGGAAAGTAGTACCCGTTCGTGCCGCATGAAGTGCTGACGACGCGAGTAGCCGCTGGACGAGGTCAGATAGCTTCAGTGGCTTGTCTGCCTTCTCTGAGCCAAGTTGCGTGACGCTAGCATTGCCTGTGTTGTTTCTGTGATTGTTTACAATGTTTAAAAAAATTGAGAACGCCGCCAGTTGTGAAGTGAGGGCAGTGATTAAATTCCTCAATGCAAGAAACGTTCGCCCATGTGATATTCATCGCCAATTAAAGGAGGTGTATGGAGACAATGTAATGGACGAGTCGTCTGTTCGGCGGTGGTGTCGCAACTTCAACATGGGGAGGGGGAACACACACGACGATGAGCGTTCGGGGAGACCGTCTGTCATTACAGACCAACTGGTGAGCTCAGTTGACGAATTCGTGAGGAACGATCGGCGCGTCACAATTGATGACATCTGTGAGCATTTTCCCAATGTTTCTCGAACAATTGTTCATGAAATTGTTAAACACCATCTGCATTATGCAAAAATTTGTGCAAGATGGGTCCCTCGCGTATCTCAATGAGCTGGCGGCGAAGGACTATGCAGCAGGAATACAGAAACTTGTCACACGTTATGACAAATGCCTTAATTTGCTTGGAGATTATGTTGAGAAGTAGTTTAAAGTATCCTCTTTCAAATAAAATTTTTTATGTTTGTTAATATTTACTTTTGTGTCTTTATTTCACGAACGGGTACTACTTTCCGGATGACCCTCGTACATAGAAGTTGGTCGAAGGAAATGGTTTCCGTTAATTTGCTGGGGTTCTTGAAATTTTTCATACACATTCCAGATAAGACTTTCCTCTTTCAGTATATTTGGGTGTATAATACATTTGATTACATTCACCGGTTGTATTCTTAGAAAATAACCCTTGTTGCTTCCCATAAACAATTAACTTCATATTTCATTTTTATGAAGTTACATATTACATGCCGTATGAAATATCCAAATCCAATTCTCAGCTGGCATTAAGACTAAAACTACCCACAGAATGTCATACTCCCCTAGTGGCATTCATTATACACCCATAACTAATGGCAAAAATTTGGCCCAGGGGCTGACAACCCCTGAGTGTTGGTTCAAAATTGTTGAACAATCAAGTACACGCTTTCCAAGTTTCCTTTGAAAAAAAGCCTGTTGCTCAGTCACAAAGCACAGCATTAAAGAAGCAACTCTATATTACAATAATGTTTCAGTTATTATTTCATAAGGCCTGAAAGGTTACATGAAGGTTTGACCATGATTCAAAAGACAAATAATGTGCTTCTATTTTGGGTGGAACAGTTCAAGAACAGGTGGTGGTTGACTTTTTTAAGTAAATACACCCTTGAGTGATGAAAAAGTTTTCATATGGTAAGTCAACTTCTAATAGGGCTCAAGTTCAATAGGCTTGTAAAGGCTCTTCAACTAATATCGCTTAAAAAAGGTTTTGGAGCTGCATGTTACATATGATGTGCTATGCCAATAGCCTTTTCTATGAAAATTGATGATACCATTACAAATAAAGAAGTGAGGCATGGAAACTTTCATGGAGTGTGGTACTGTATGGATTACAGATGTGATTGAAAAGAGGTCAAAAGAAGATAGGTGGCCTTCAGAATATGTCTCTGAAGATTAAATGGTCAGTTTAAATGCAAGACCAGAAAATTTAACAAACAAAAGGCACTATTCAGCATTACACTAAGAATAGGAACTAGATGTATTTCACCATTACATTTTGAGAGGAAATGGATAAGTTTTATGATGATAATAGAATAACAGACGGAAAATCCCTACAAGCATTCCCAGGGTAATAAAAATGGCCAAGGAAAATGGGATACCAAATGGGAAATCTATAAGAGCATGATTACCATTGGATTGGGAAAATGGAAGGCTACAAACAACCAAAAATAGCATCAACACTAATGAACAAGGTTGGTTCCCAGTTTCAACACTGTTTAAATGTATAATGCTGCTCAGTTTTTTGGTTTTCAGCATGTCATCCCTATTTCAAGATTATTTCCAGGCAATTCTGCAGCTGACATCTTCAACAAGATGAAGGATAAGATTCAAATGACACTCTATACTGTTCATAATGGAGTGTTCACATGGGCAATCCTATATCAGTCAGAGAGGAAGATTATTTCAGTACACAAAAAGAGAACTTTAAACAGCTACAGTCAAAATCTACATACAATTTATTTCAAAATATTGTACGCGGACTCTACACTCCATATTTCACCTTGCCTGCCATAAAAAAATATATGTTTAGGATCACTATGGTGTGTTATTGCCCGGCATCATTGCTAAATTATTTGACATTTTTCTTCAATTTATCAGGAAGAACTATTTTACTTTCAAAAATTAGTGTCCCTGGAAAAAAATCCCGATATCTGTTACTGAAGTGATTTTCCTGGCATTTCTCTTATTTCCTGGAGATTGGCCGCAATGATACTATTATCATCCACTACAAGCACCTCCGACTTATCACAATAAGACCCAAATTAGAATTTATACAGAGGCCATCATGTAAATTATGCAATGCTATAAATCGTTCACTGACATTTACACAATAAGCAACAGATAAGCAAATACCAAAAATAACTTTTGGAATTATGTTGAGAATGATTTTAAAGACTTCTATGTACTCTTGAGGGTGAAAGAGTACACTAAACACAAGAGATAATAAACCTGAAGTTGTAATTAGTTAGACCTTCCAGTTGTTCATACACAAAGTCTGTTCAGTTAAGAGTGATCACACACTTATTATTCCCATAGTTTACTGTGCAACATTTTAAGTTTATATTATAATTAGAGCATAAACCAGAAATGTATAGGTGTTAAGAGTTTTATAAAACATACATGGTGAATCACATGGAGAGGTTAAGTCAATAACAGAAGAGGAAGAAGAGACTAAACAGGCCCATATATCTAATTGGAATAAAACTGAATTAAACTCATTAGTGGTAATGGACTGGAATTAATAGAAATGGAAAACTGTTGATTCTCTGCCAAGGAGACGGATAGAAAAACATAAGGAGCATCATACAATCAACTTGATTGTACAGGAAGTAATCTTGATTGAGTTAGTAATTAGAGCATAATGAAAAAAGATTGAGGAGCTAGACAGATGAGAAGTTTTTTCATCTGAATATAAATTGGGTGCCAGAAAATCTTCAAAACTTTTTTAATATCTCTGCTGAGGAAAGAGCAAGGAAATGTTAGAATCAAGATAAAGGGGTGAATATAGTTTGGAGTGAAACTAAATAAATATAATTGGTTTTCAACATGAACTTATTTGCAGACTAAGTTTGAAACATATGGACAAATATTAGGTGAATATGCATAGATGTGTAGATTAAAAATGAACAAAAGAAAAATTAATGAAAGATGAAAAGGTAAAGGAAAGCTGCAATATCACCTATACTCTCAGATGTTAGTGCATTAAAGCACTGGACCAATGCAGATGTGTAAATGAGAGAAAAGTAAAGATTGGCATAAAAAAAACAATTAAGCAAAACTAATTATTGCAGTTTAAATTTTTGAAGCATGAAAGTACATTTTTCTCTAATTCTCCCTGAATTCCCTCACACATTCAATTCCTTGGAGTCCCTAACCTGTTGTCACCCAGATATTATATCCATTTGGACACCACTGCCTCACACAAGGAAAATATTTATCTAAAATGGGAATGGAAGACTGTGTGATTAGATAACACAATACATTTCAGCCCAATAAATGCATCCTGATTTTTCAGATTAGAATCTACAAAAAATACTTGGATAAGACAGAAAAGGGTAAAAATATTGCTGCTAATGCTTAAGAAAATTGAAAAGTTGCATAAAAAAATTAGCACCTATGCATATATCAACATTTATTCATTGCAGAATCCCAGAAATTTGCCATCACTGCTGCTAAATCATTTCCTCAGTTATTTTCACTATGGTTGTCACTTTCCTCTAACAGTGTCATCTTCACTTCTATGCAGCGCATTGCTAGTTCCACATTTAAAAAAGCATATTGTGGTAGGCTCACTTTAAACTATCTGCCAGGACTTTTTCAATCCAAAATACTAGAAATAGATGTCCATTTCATCCTTCGCACCACTACGACTTCATGAGTTGGTGCTTTTTCACCTTTCTTTTGTATTCTGATGACCAGAAGGGACAGTTTCTGTGCAAGTTTCAATGACAATGAAAGCTTTGATCATTTAGGAGCACATTTACGTAAATTCTTTCACTCCTAACTGCATTTACTATTTGATAGTATTGAAATCTGTATTAAAAGCAACAAGTTGCATCACAACTCTGAAGTTATGATCACTTTGGCTTGCACCTCATTATTCTGTGTGTGTTTAACTAGGTTAAGTAACTAGGATGTGCATTTACATTACTATTTCTAAGTTGAATTTCAATGGCCACCCTTGATAAATTCTTTATTAAAATATGAAACATGGTTGAAATGAAGGCAAAAATAAGGTCCATTGCATCAGAACGAAGGAAGATTCATAACATGCTATACATGGTAAAATAATAAGTGATAGGTTTTTCATATATTTTATGATGAAAATTAATTAAAGCAACTAATGAACACATAATGATCAGTAAATAAATCCGTTGAAAGTCACCCATTCACCAATGTTATCCTAATTATTGTTTTCTTAAACCACTGAGCATATCTTAGGTGGCATCTCTACATAAATGTTACTGTCATGTATTCAATATGGTTTTTCAGGGAGGCAATAGCCATAGAGGAGTTTATCCTCAACAGGTAAACACTTAGGTCCTTTTAAAAAACCATATTCTTTACTAAAACATAATGATCAATCAACTTCGTACTATAATTGATGTCCTTTTCCATATAATATAAAACCATTCAGTTTAGTCAAACCCAAGAAAACTCAATTTTGGTTTGATTTAAATATTTTGAGCGAATAAGAGAATTAATTGGCTGTTTAAAGGTTTATGGATGAAGTCAACGCATTCTATTCATACTTAAATTCCTACCATGCACTTTTCACAATTGCCTCCAAAAGAGTAGAAGACATTGCCTAAATCAAAGAAAAATTTGGTGACAAGTTGGTAACTGTCAAAAAAAGAAAGCAAGAGAAAGGATGAGCTTGCAATGAAAATGATTCCTATGCAATGTAAAAACAATAGTGCAGGTGCCATGAGGATTCATGTGATCTATAGTGTCAGGTTTTTTCACGGAACCACAAAAAGTTATTCTATCAAACGACACCAGAAATATGCAATACAAACAGCTACAAATTTGCAAAACAGACAGAGCAAGCATATATACCCTCAGGACAGAGTGGGGGTGGGGAGGGTTGGAAGGATTTGAGGGGGGATCGAGATGGTGCGGGGGCTAACGTACTGGCTTCCCACCCTGAGGGCGCGGGTTCAAATCCCGGCGGTGTTGAATATTTTTCAGAGGTATCTCGATCCCTACTTGAGGTGCTTTGTGGAGGGCACTTTGAGTGAGTACGCCGTCCGTCGGATGGGACGTTAAACTGTGGACCCCTTGGCGCCTTTCGTAAAGAGTAGGCTAATGCCGACGCCGGGTTTCTCTCCACCCTTCATCCTTTCCTATCCATCCCCTATGGCGCAAATGACCTTAGCTGTCGGTCGCCTCCCCTCAAAACTACTAAGGATTTGAGGGGGGTGGGGGCTCGCAGGTGCGTTGATGGATTGTTTTGACCATTTCCAGGCTAATTTCTCGGAGAGGAGTGGGGAGGGGTATGGGAATAATTGCTCATTACAAAGTGTCGTGTTGGGGTTCACCAAGTGCCTTCTAATCTCTAATTGCTCGAGAGCGTCCATTTTTAATCCTTTTGGGAGTGTGTGTAATATCTCTGGGACAAAGTCACTGCTGTGGTTGAATTCTAGTAAATGCTTGGCGAAGAGAGAGTTGTTATTCTGATTTTTGTGACACCTAGCGTGTTCCTTGACTCGTAACTTGATATTCCTGCCGGTCTGACCGACATAAACGCTGTTGCAATCCTCGCATTTCAGTTTATAAATGCCTGATTTGAGAAGGCTATCCTGGGTGTCTTTTCCATTGGCTAGAAGTTTGGAGAGGGTTATGGGTGGGTAGAAGGTCCTGAGGGTATATATGCTTGCTCTGTCTGTTTTGCAAATTTGTACCTGATGATGCCGCAAGTCGGTGAAACGCGTCGTGCCGTATAATAAAATCTGTGGAAAAGTACGAGTCTTTCTTTCTATTTCAATAATGGATATCAATTACTTCCACGAAGTGAAGCCTGAAACAATAGAATATATTTACAAACAGCTAATTAAATTTCAAGTATCAGTTTATATGAAGTGTCAGACAATTGATAATTCCATGAAATTTCACCAACAGAATATGACAGTGCTGGACACCTTTATCAGACAAGTATTTAAAACCTCAAACAATGACGGATGAAGCTGATATGATATTAAGTTTACCAAGCTCTATCTCACCACATAATAGCATATTAATGGGAAAAGCATTTAATCTGAATAGCCAGAGGCAGAAGTGCCTTCTGCAATATTAAGAAAATGAAACATGTCAGTTTGTATCATGAATCCAGAGGGAAAAAGCACAAAATTTCTTGTTTTCCTGGCAGCAATGTCAGGCCACAAATTATAAATAATAATATTTCAGGTTATGTTTACGCATTGGTGATCGCACAGTTATGTGATATTAACGGATATAGCATTTTAACAAAATGTTTTTAACTGAAATCTTTGCAAAATTCATAGTTTTTCGATCCCCTATGAAGTTTACAGCATTTTTGATAATATTAATTAATTAATGAAATTTTTAAGGAAATTGTCATCTTACAGCATTTTAAGAACCTTATTTGCAAAAATTGTATTTAAAGAATTTTTGCCAAATTAAAATTTACTACATCGTCTTGTCAAATTTCTAATTATTATTAATCAATACATAATTATCTACATTTTATTATTCTCAATCAATACTTGTTATTTATGTTTCAAAGAAATCTACATACTGCAGCAAATTTATTTAACATTGATAAAAATAAAATACATATTTATCAAATTCATGGAAACTTTGGCAAATACTACGACAGTAACTTGAGAAGATTTTCCAAGTTTATCTTCTTGTTAAGAGATTAGAGTGGTTGATAGACTGCCTGGCAAATTCTCAACCCCCATGAGTGGATGTGTGCATGTACTGACATATGCCTGAATCAGGGATCCCTGCAGATCACAAACTCGAACAGCTGGGCTTTTTCAGGTACCAGATGTTCCTGAGGATCTCACACAGAAAGGAACTGGCACCCAACCCTCGTAATAATGAGTTAATTTCACTAGCCACATAAGGGCTTAGTGTCAACAGCACCAAGAGTTCTATTCAACTGAAATTGGTTATTTGTTTAGGACGAGGGATCACTTTCTAAATATTTTCCCTGCCATTACTTCCTGATTTTATCTTTATTTACCCACTGTTTTACCGATCTTAAATACTGAAAGCTCCAAATTATATTTTCTATTGATGTAATAGTTGACGAAGGGAATGCATCTCCACATACAAAATCCACTACTAATTAATGTGATGTGGAACTGAGAGCCACCAAAATAAAACTTCACGAGAGTGACGAGAAGAAACAAAAGGTGTGTTTTCACATGATATTCCTGCTCTTGTGTCCAGCAGAAGTAACCTGTTTAATCAAGTATCATCAAATTATTCACTTTTCATTCAAATTTCCACCATATGTAACACCTGTATACCTGCCAGCTCAGATGACACAGTGATGTCACTTATTACCCAAATCTAATAACTGTTGGCGTAAATATTGGCAGTGACTTGATTTATATACAAAGTGGGCATGTTACTGATGAAAAAAATTATGTACTTGTGCTCCTGAGGTCTGCTATTATGCTGCGGATGGATCAAGTGAGTAAACATCAATAGGGTCATCATCTCTCTTTCTCTCTCACAGACACAGTAACCGGGAACAATCTCATGTATGAACATGATGAGTAAATTGCTAGAACATAAGAGGTCAAGATGTTGGTTAACCAACACCCAACAGACTAAGAGTAGGACATTGGTTGGGATGGATTTAATCCAGGGAAACAGTTTCCTGACAAGGTCATTAAACGCCACATTTCCTAAGTGATGTTTGGGACATATGGATACAGGTTCTTTAGTTATTTTTCATTCACAATGGATGATATGCTCGACCTAATGAAACCGTTGAAAGAGGTATATTATAATTTCCAACAATGAAAAATCCTTAGAAATAGATGCAACACTTTTGGTTCTTAAGTGAATTTTGAAAGAAATAAAGGTTTAAAAATCTAAGATTCCTAATTCCTGTAAAAATACAACACCTTTCAAAGGAATGAAATTTTTGTAGGTTGTCACTTCAGGATAAAAATTAATGTAGAAATAGAAATGAATTTCATTAATCAGATATGAAAATTAAGCATGGATTAAATGAGACACTGGTAATGTATCACTTGTGAGCTAAATTCACAGTTGCACCCATGTTCGCAGAACTACAATTCCATACCTCAATGCTTGATTAAAGAGTTTATTTTACCCCAAATGATACAGGAAATACAAATTGTAAACATGCAAACAAGGTGACGAGTCCAGAAACGATGATGAAATTCCAAAAAGGGATGCTGAATGATCGTCAACTGAAAGTGCACGAGCTAGCAGACATAGTAGGCATTTCAAAAAGTGTGGTACATCGCATATTAACTAAAAATTTGGACATGAGAAAGCTGTGCGCAAGATAGGTTTGCTCACACTCGAGCAACACCAGTGTAGTAAAGATGTTTCAATTCAGTGTTTAGCAAAGTTTCACAGCAACAAAGCAGAATTTTTGCGCAGTTTCATAACCCTGGATGAAACATGGGTCTATAAATTCACACCCAAAACAAAAGAACAATCAAAACAATGGATTCAAAAGGGAGAACTGGCTTCAAAGAAGGCGAAGATGAATACATCTGCAGGCAAGGCCATGGTGTCGGTGTTTTGGGATACGCGTGGGATAACTTTCATTGACTATCTTGAAAAAGGATAAACTATCAACGTCGAGTATTATGCAAACTTATAGCAACGTTTGAATAAAGAAATCAAGCAAATGTGGCCACCTTTGGCTAAGAAGAAAGTGTTCTTTCATCAAGACAATGCATCAGCTCACAAATCCATTATTGCAATGGCTAAAATTCATGAATTTAAGTTTGAATTGCTACCTCATCCACCCTATTTGCTAGATTTAGCCCCCTATTTTTTTTTGGCCGCAAACTTGAAAAAATGGCTCGGTGGTCAAAGAATTTCCAACCGTGATTGAAGTGATGTCGGCAGTTAATGGCTATTTTGAGGAGCAAGACATTCTTATTATAAAAAGGGTATCGAACTTATTGAACAACACAGGGAAAAGTATATAGAGCTTAAAGAAGATTATGTTGAAAAATAAATACATTTTTTTCCAAAACAATTGCGTTTTCTTTGCTGGGTCGAGTACTTCTGGGACCACCCTCGAACAGAAAGCCAGAACCTGTCTCTCATATGCACTTGCAATGAGTGGAATATATATTTTATTCTTGTATGTATATTTTCCTGCTCATATATAAAAAAATATCAATCATTTCTTTTCTAAGCCTTAATCTGAGCCTAAATGTTTCTGTGAAATACCCAAATGCAGTTCATCCATCTAGACTCCACTGCATTGAATCTATAATTGCTGGTAATCATATACCTTGGATTCTACACGTCTACCTTCCTGCAAATAATTAACTGGACTTCTTTTAACCCACTGGCTTCTCGAAAATTCACTGGGCAATGAACCAGTCAATTTCACTCATGTGAGAAATATCTACTGAATTTAATAAAATTTCATAAAAAGCAATAATACTGTCTTTGATCAAACAATCTCCAATAATGTCTCACTTTAATTATTTAATCCCATTATTTCACCATCTAATAGGTAACCTCATAGGATATAATAAGCATTCAACATGCACAATGACATTATACTTTTATATCAAGGGATTGTACTTGTCAAAAAGATCCAATGGATTCAAAACTAATAGACATGAATTTCACTAGAATTTTCCGAAATGGATTCACTATTATACATACATTTTTGTTGGTGCTTGAAAATATGGTAGTTTGAAAATTATCACACTATAAATTAAAATTTGTGCTTCAATTCTCCTTAAAATCTTCATCAAAGAGAAATATTTTTTTTTGCAAATTCAATCGAATTCCATTTTAAACTGACACAATATATTTTGTCAAAGATATAGCAGGAAAAAAACTTCAGTTCCAATAGGAGGTATATTTCTCTATTTTATTATTTTTTTAATGCATTATAAATGGATATTTAACAGTTTGCGTTAACGGTTGCTTGAGGAGAATGTCTTGATGGAGAAAAATAGCTAAAAAAAGTGGAGAGCATCAGATTTATCAATAATATGATAGTGCTAATCGATAGTAAATAGAAATAAACGGATAAGCTGAAAGATCTTGATAGGCAATACAAAGAGTTAAGAAATATAACAAATAAGAGCAAGACCAAACATAAGTAAAGGTCTGAAAGGGTCAATAACAGAAAGGAGAGAATAATGAGAAAATTGAAAAAAATCAAACATCAAAGAGACTGCCACATAAAGCACGACATGCATTGCTCAAAAGAGATGAGAATTATAGTTGCAATGATAAAAGAAAGCATTATTACCGAATAAAGAATGAGGAAGTACTGAGAAAAATTGGGGAAGGAATAAAATTTCTTAGAAATCTAAAAAGGGAAATGAATTGGGGGGGAGTGGACTGGAGGAGACTGTCTGCTGGGGATGCAGTCACAGGAATGATATTCCTTCTCTTGAGGCAGACAATGGAGAGATGGAATTGAGGGGTGACAGTATACAACGCCACCACACATGACACTGGGACAGATTCCAGATAATCACAAGGACACTCCTTGCGTGGGCACACCCAAAGGCAGGACTTATAGAACAATTGATGGGATAACTCTAAACATTTTTGTCATAGTTTGTTCATGCTGTTTCATGCTTAAACAATGGACCAAAGTGATGCCTTAAAAAAAATGAATGAATGGATCGCAAATCAATAAGGAGTTTATGGAGAAACTTATCAAATGGCCCATTACTTTTAAGGAAACTATAATTCGTAATAAATTATTGTTCATGGCGACTAAGAGGAAAGTGCACGGAATGAAGTACTTAATTGTCCCATCGATAATGCGCACGTTATCTATACAAAAATGTTCAGATGATCAAAAATTGACAATGCGCATCATGTAATGAAAATAGAAAAAAATCCAAAGAGACATTTTTGCATACTATATATTATATTATATATATATATATATATATATATATATATATATATATATATATATATATATATATATAATATAATATATAGTATGCAAAAATGTCTCTTTGGATTTTTTTCTATTTTCATTACAAAAATGAAAATAGAAAAAAATCCAAAGAGACATTTTTGCATACTATATATTATATTATATATATATATATATATATATATATATATATATATATATATATATATAATATAATATATAGTATGCAAAAATGTCTCTTTGGATTTTTTTCTATTTTCATTACATGATGCGCATTGTCTTGTCATGATATATATATTGGGAGCTGAGGAATATATATATATATATTCCTCAGCTCCCGGACTAGACCCAGCATCGTGATGGACAAGTTTATCCATGAGTTCCTCAGTGCTGGCATTATAATTAAGTGGCCAATAAAGTGTTCTTTTAGATGTTTCACAGTACCAAAACCGGATGGAAATGCGCGTTTCATTCAGGACCTCAGCCCGTGGACCCCCCACGTTAGGAAACCAAAATTTTCATTACTGGGCCCAGCCAGGGCAATCACCCTTATACCCAGACATAGTTACATGATAAAGATTGACCTTGCCAGTGCCTTTTATCAGATCCAAATCAACGTCCAATATAATATATATATATATATATATATATATATATATATATATATATATATATATATATATATATATATATATATATATATAAAGAGGCAAAGAGGCTTTCACAAGGAGGAGGGAGTTGATGACAGGGACATTGAGTAAGGATATTAAGAAAAGACTCGTAAAACCTTTGATATGGAGCATAGCTACGTACGCTGCAGAAACGAGGTCATTGAAGCAGGAGGATAGACGTAGACTGGAGGCTTTTGAAATGTGGGTATGGAGAAGAATGGAGAAGGTGAAATGGACAAAGAAAACAAATGAGGAAGTACTTGGTATGGTGGGCAAAGAGAGGGGTTTGTTGGGAGAAATCCTATGGAGCCAAGAAAAGTGGATGAAGGGGGTTTTGACCGGCAGTGGGATTTAGAAGACTGTGATAGAGGGGAGAATGTTGGGCAAACGAGGAGAGGGAAGGAACAGGATAGGGATGTTGGACGGGATGAAGGGAGGAAGGAGGTACTAAGAGATGAAGAGGGACCTGATGTAGAGTAAGATGCTGTGTTTTGCTAGGAGTCACAAAATATTTATTTAGGAGCTGCGTCCATCCAAAAACCTACCTTAACCGGTAGATTACCTAATAAAAATAAATATATATATACATATATATACATATATATATATATATTTCTACATATAATTATACATATATATATATATATGTATATCCAGATGCCCGGCATCTATACACTTTCAAGATAACTATGAAGCCTTGGGCGCCGCAGTATCTATACAAATTAATGATAACTACAAAGTTCTGGGTGCACGTCATACATTGTGCGCGTTAAGGTGCGTAAAGGTGCGCGTTATCGATGGGATAATAAGGTTTCATTTTACTATTTGATGACCTGGTTAAGGACAAATTTTACCCAATGCCTCAGCTTTAGAGGACCCAACTAACCGATTCACAAAATAAAAAATCTAATTTCTATGAATGAACGACCTCATCTAACATCTACTAACAAATTTTACAGCAGATATAAGAGGAGTAAATAAGACACAGCAGTGGTACAGCATCCATTTCTACCATTAACCCTTCAAAAGTAAGAGAAAATTTATTGCACATGGTTAGAGTGATTCTCCTCACCAAAGAGCTGATGGAGATGCAGGACAAGAAAGCCTTTACCAATTAAGAGCATATCAATATTTGATGGTCACTTTCCTTTTATTTTTTCGGTAAAGATAAAATATTACCATTGGAAACATTAATGGGATCCCACAAAGAGTTTCAACAGAAGAGAGACAATCTGTATCAATGAATAATTTCAATAGCTTTCCTCGAAAGCCCAAAGCCTTCATAGTTAAATTCGAAGGGGGCTTTCTTGAGCACCAAGACATACTGAAGTAAAAATACCAAGTATCTTTCCGCTCAATTTTATTTAGTACAAATAGTTTCGATGCATTGGGGTCATCCTCAGGTACCTGGTGTAAGACACAGTGTAAGTAAAAATGGAAAAGGTGACAAATTAAGCAGTTCTAGGCATGGTGGGGGAGGAGAGGGATTATTGGGAGTAACCCAAAGGAGACTCGAAGGATGGAAGCAAAGCGATTGACGACAGGATGTTGAAGACTGTGATATAGGGGAGACGTTGGGCAAGTGTGGAAGGAGAAGGAAGAGATGTAACAAAGAATGGAGGGAGAAAGGTGTCATATGCTCAATTGAGGAGGGATTGTAGGCTTGGATGCCAGGCTACCAGAGGTAAAGAAGTGCACAATTAGATAGTCTGGGCACATCCAAAACCTACCTTTGATAGAATAATACCGATAATAATAATCCTCTACATACTTGCAATGTAATATGTCAGTTATTATATAATTTAGTATTGAAATTTCAAAGTAATAACAGTTAAAATTCTTGCTAGTAGTCATGATATATGTACCGTGTTTCATAATATTTTGACATCTATTAACTTCTTCAGGGGAAGTTTCGCCAAATATGAGACCAATCATTTTGAGGACCTCTCCTTAATTTTATGAAATTCAAATTATAAAAATTAACAGAGAATTATTTGAGAATTCATGTAAATACCTTGGTCTATCTCAAATCACCATCCAAGCAAATAATATTTTTCACTTCTCAAAGTCTTAAATGAATAAATTGCTTGTAATTCTAAATATTTTTGGCAAAAAAAAATAAAAAATATTTTTCAACACTGCAAAATTAAGACTAGCCCTGAAAAATTTTGCAACATTAAATGAACAACATACTTTGTTACTTATGCATTCAGAATTGAGTATTTACCTACTAAAGCAAAAGAAATCAAGGGGAAAAAGTATATATAACATTAAGATAGAGTGAATTTAAAAAAAAGCAAGCAAAATACGGCACTTCTTGAAACACCCACCAAAAAATCAGTAGCAATGAGGCAAAGTGTTAAGAAAAGTGAAATTCCTCCTTTCTACAAACTCAAAGACACCATCCAAATCTCTATTTTTAATCATTTCTTCGCTTTTCCTGTTAAGGGTTTCTTGTCCTCTAAACAACAGGGAACAAGCATTCATCTTCAACAGAGCACTAAGACACCAGCTGTTTCTGTGCAAAGCATCCAAGCTCTCCAAATTATCAAGTAACTCTCTGACACAGCTCAAAAGATAATACAAGTTTTATAGTTCAATCTTATGTATACAAAGTGACAGTATTTGGGTTTGCTTTTCCCATGACCACAATTCTTATAAAAACAGCAAGACGTCATCAGGAACTGAACTCAGACAAAGTAGCTAGTAGAGACTAAGGGGAAAAATTACTCAAGAGCACTGCATACATCAGTACGCATTAGTTGGATCAATCATTTACAGTAAAATATTTCTTTCTTGGTGAAGTATTATCCCTCCTCAATTGACATTGTTGACATAAAACAACTTTTAAATAGATATGAGGGAGATGATTCTGTAATACTTCCAATTCCATCTACCTTTGCTGAACAGCAAAAATGTCATTCACAAGAGATAATAATAGAATGGAATATCATCTTTAAAACGTTTTTAACAAATAATCACTTGATTAATGCCTGAAATTACAATCCATGTTTGCAAGGGATTGTGGACTTGAAGTCAAATAGCATGGTAGGAGGTCTGTTTACGTTTCAAGAATGAGTCAGAGAACTGTAGCTTTTTTGATATAAAAAATAGTATTGCATTTTGCAGATAGTTTTTGAAAGTTTTGTATTAACTGCTCTCACTTTATTTATACGAGTTTCATAAATGTGGGCTTTTGTAAAATTATATTCTGACCCCCCCACTCATGAGAGTTTTCTGGAAGTTGCATCATGAATTACGGACTGGTGATGGGAGAGACAGTTTATCCAAAGGATTTTTGATTCCCTTTCTCGGGAAAAACAAGTTGCAGACCATGGTCAGAAGCTTCCACTCTTTAAGATCTCCGTGATGGAGAGATGAGAGATGACTGACTTGGTCACCCAAGATAAGGAGGAATACAGAAGCACTCAGAAATATGGCCGTGTCTGGAAATAACTTGTCTAACAGTCAATTTGAATTTATAGTAATTTTTGCTTCAATCTGATCATTACAACTAAAAGAGAAGCATGAAGTGTACACTAAAATTAATCACAATAATAATAAGTTTTTTATAGTTTTCTCCCAAGTCAGACTAACATTCTGACAATGTATGGCGACTGTTGGTAATGTGCACATGTTTCTTATATGTCATATATACAGACTTTCTTTCATCAAAATCCAGCTGATACATCAAGTTTTCTGATGTATGGGTTTTCGCTATGCTTAAGGAACTTAGAAAGTTGACACAACTATAGATAACCATTGGTCAACATTGAATGGCTGGTCATACATTCATATAAATCAATTAACAAAAATCGATATCTGAACAGGCATTCATACTTTCAGTATAAAAAATTATGAAAACTTAAAACATAAAACTCCCTCATAAAATATCAAATGTATCTAACAAAATCATTCCACATAACATACGTAAAATAACCTAAACAATAGCATGATGTCTCCTGAATAAAACACTCCCATAGAGAGTAATAGAATTTCAGGGGGTACAAATCAGAAATACATTATAATTACATTGATAAATAAACCAAAGGCAACACGCCCACCTTTGAGCAGAATGTCATTGGCCAAAACAATACCCCATAACTGCATGTGATAGATTCTAACTGCAGACCAACCAATCATGCACACACATATACAGCACCAACTATGGCTGCCTGAAACCTATACATCACAGTATTTCCCCATTAATGACTTTTTATGCATAATGTGTGCCTTGTACTTCTTAATGCTCATGAAAATGTATAGATTAACTGCACTGAGTAGGTGCCACACACCTTATGATATTTAAAGCCAATGAAAAAGTGCAGATACTATGTATTACAGTTTTCTTAATAGAAGGAAAATTTTTGAACAAATGAAGAGTAGCATAGAATGATTGGCTCTGGCTGCAATGAAACCAGCTGAACAAAATAAATACCAAGTCCTCATAATTGTTCCCAGCCATTGAATACATTCCTAAGGCTTTAATTTTAAAAATTGGGAACTGCTTGAGGGAAACTTTTCTATAGGAAAAAAAAGACTGAGGAGAAAATCTTATGTGTATGTGTACACTGATGTTTAACCTGGAATAGGTTAACTTTGCCAATGATAAGGAAATCATGTGCCAGCCAGAAATGAAACAACGGAGTCTCCTGTGTATGGGAGTAGAGGTAAGAAGACGCAGTCCAGATATAATCACCCTAAAAGAAACATTCAGTGAGAAGCTTCTGGCAAGAGAGCTGGAAAAATAACTGATCCGAGTGGGTTCCTTTAGAGAGAGCAAAAAGACATAAGGTGTTAACAAATAGTGTTTTCTAGGAGGCAAAAGGAATAGCAAAAGAGGATAAAGTCAAACATTACGAAAGTCACCTATCATATACTTTCACATCTATGAAAAGGAATAATTTGAGCATTCATTCATCCTCAGGTATTAGCCAAAAAATACAAAATGTCTGGGAGGTGAATTAGGCAAATTAGGTCTCAGTGATTATGAAAATACTTTGCATAGTGGATTCTGCACATCTCCGACATACCTATTACCACCTTGGATCTCCTTGGTTCAAGGACAATCAACATTGATGGCCCAAAAGAACTTTCCATAGTCACAACCAGACAAAATAATTTTTAATTACTGCATAAGTGTCACTTCCAACGGTGCAAAACACCTAACCTTGATTGCATTGAAGAGAAAAACATTGCCTAAAGGAAACTTTCCAAATTACATCCGATTTGCTGCAAATGAGAAATGATTGGTCAATTAGGAAATAATGAAAATGTTAGGAGAAAATAAACATTTTTCAATGCTAAATCATTAATAATAATGGTGCACTGCCATTTGCATTTTACTCATGATGCAACAGGGTTGGGAAGCAAGTATTCAAAATTGACAATGATTCTGGATGGATTAATGAATAAGATTCAGCTGCTTGATTGATTTACCCCTCAAAGTTAAAGTTGCATTTCAAGTGGAAAGAGTGGCTGATAAATGGAATTAAAGACTACAACAAACTGAGAAAGATTAAATGGATGCCACCAGTAAAAATTTGAAGGTAGATCCTTGAAGGTTACCAAGGTGCCATGTGTCAAAAATGGAGCTTTAAATGTATTACGTAGAAGATGTATAAGATACTGCAATGCAAGAAATATACTATGACAATTTATTACTTTCACAAAAGTTGTCCTGTTGTGCCAGAAGAGATAATAAATGTTCTTAATTAATTCAATATTGATTCTGTTGAATATTTTTCTAGTTTTGAGTGCCTTGCTAGCATAAAGTGTAGAAGTATATACATATTTATGTACAGCAAATGCTATTTTAAATTTGATTTAATTCGTCTAAAACCTACAATGGTTAAGAGATTGCCATGGTGAAGTGGCAAATGTATTGGCTTTCCACCCAGAGGGCCCTCGTTGGACTCCTGGAGATGGCAGATCTTTTTCAGTGGTATCCTACTTGAGATCCTTTTAGGGGTGCACGTTAAGTCATCCCTTGGATGGGATGCTAAACTGTGCACCCCCTGATGCCTTTCGTTCAGAGTAGGCTAACGCCGACGAGGTTTCTCTCTACCCTTCATCCTTTCCCGTTCATTCCTCTTGGTGCAAATGACCTCAGCTGTCAGTCGCCTCCGCTAACTCTACTACTGACTGAATGGCAAGTTTATGTTTGCTATCAGTGGTGCCACCAAGGAGATTTTTCAAAGAAATTTTCAAGTGTTTAAAATAAATATTTTAATTGGAAAAAATTCCATTTAGCAATATTACTGCGGCATGCATGACCTTTACTATGGTGTTAACATCAATTACTGAATTTAAGCTGATACAATGAATAAAATTTATAAAGCATTTGCTATTACATTTCTTTTTCTTGCAGCATGATGAACTGCTTTTAAAACTGTTTCCTAATGAATTGAATGTGATAGTATTTTTAAGGCGGTTAACTGACACAGTGATAAACAAACCTTTTTAATTCTAATGAACCAATAACAAAAGGTGCACCGGACCTAGTGCGATGTACATCAAATAGATCCTTGTACTATAGAAAATTGAGCTTAGTCAAGTCTTGTAATAACAGAAAAGTACATTCCAAAATTAATCTATTATCACATTTAAAACTGGGGCAATTTATATCCTCCGTAACACCAAATGAAAGCAATGCAATGGTTACTTAAATGTTCCGGTAGCACATTGAGAATGAATCAAATGGTCATTCTTCAATTTCATTTAATGACGATATCATATTTTTACCTAAATGTACACTCAATAAATTTAAATTGAACAATCCATTTTCTTGAAGAAAATTTTATGCCACATTTTGATTGCAGCATCATGGTATAACTTCAAATAAAAATTAATATCATACACAGTTACCATGATTGTGGAAGAAATTCTACTATTTTTTAACATTTATAAAAAAGAAAAATTTTTAACAATAAACTGGGTATACACAACCATCACTTTAACAATTTCAATTATATGCTTTTGTGTCAAGTACATGATTTAAAATGTAATTTCTTGAGTTTGACTCAGTACCACTGAAAGACACTAAATTACATCAAATGAATTCATCTTCCTCATAATAACCGAGAATTAGCAACAGCTTGAGAGTAGCAGAACCTAATACTGCTTAGCCAAAGCAATAACAAACATATAAACCCATAAACTTAGTACGCCATTATAACACTTCCACACCGAAAGAAAATTTACTGAATACAAAAATGAACAATATTACAAGTCAGAAAATTAACATACAGCATTTTTAGGAACATAATCAAACTGGAAAAATTTTACACATGATAATATAGCTTCATCAAATCCCTACTCATCTAAACATTAATGTGCTATACACTCAAAAGATTTAAAGCAAGTACTGTATTTATAATGCCAGTTTAATACATATAATGGTTTATCTAATGGTTAATCTCTGATGATGAATTATTTCTAAATATGTAGATACAGTCATTACATGATTTTGGAAATTCACCGAAGTACCTGCAAGCATAACACATACTCATACATCTGCAAAGACCCTGAAAACTACCGCTATGGTACCTATGGGGTGGCAATTACATTATCTATTGAGTAATAAGTGACATTTACCTACAATAAATTAACCAGGATTAAATATTCCCTAATAGACACAAAAAAATACAGCCCTGAATGGTCAAGCACACGTTACCTTTAAATTTCTCAACACGCCCTGTTAACAGTAAGCATAATTTGCATGTTTCACCGGAAATTTTGGGCCAAGCTAATGTAAATATTTAAACATAAAAAGAATATGCATTGGAGGCAGAGTGGAGATTTCTTATGGATTGTCAGCCTACTTTAATGTTAAAGTTATACTGAAATAAGGACAATTTGCACTTTTCCACAGTTCATTTAACGTACGACGCGTTTCAACTCACAGAGTCATCATCAGGTACAAGACAAACTAAATAGTAAGGAGACCTTATTTAGATGTACAGCCGTATAAATAAGGTCTCCTTACTATTTAGTTTGTCTTGTACCTGATGATGACTCTGTGAGTTGAAACGCGTCGTACGTTAAATAAACTGTGGAAAAGTGCAAATTGTCCTTATTTCATTATGATGAACTTCCACGACCTCAAGCCTGAATCTGTTGAACTTAAAGTTATACCTCACCGTACTCAATAAATTAAATTTAGGGATAAATTTAATCAGTACAATATAATTTAACTCAGTGCACATCTCAAAAACAAAATTACATAGGCTGTAAGTATTAATTAATATCCAGAATAAGCATAATTGTGCTCATTAAATTACTGGAAACAAGATTTTTCTGACTCCACAGCCCCGTAAAATTCTGAAACCCTTAGTCTTGTGCACAAAGAAAACAACATCCTCATTACTGCAATACAGCCCTTTTTCCAACACTCCTGGAGATTAAGAGGGCACCTCTGATGTTGAAAAAAAAATTAAAGAATGTGGAACTGTACCTTGAAGCCTCTCCTTGGAGTCCACCTGCAATGCTACATTTGGTTCCAACACTGCTCCGGACCCGACAGGAGGAAGTCCGATGGTTGGCATTTGTTTGGCCTCCAAACCAAGAGAATCTTGACGCTGCCCCCCTTCCGAACTAGAGGGACCACCAACATGCACCAAATGTGCCATAGCAGCCAGTGCCGATGTGGGCTGTGGATCACCCTGACCACCATCAGCAGGCAGGTGATTACGCCCACTCCCCATTCCCCCTCTGGCCTCCGAAACAACCCCCTCTCCCCCTGATGTGCACTCCCCCTCCATATCTTCCATGCCCTCCTCAATTTCATGAGGCAAACTTGGAGCAAGCTCACTAGAGTACTCATCCTCGACTTGACTGTAATCTACAGGTTCTTCCTTTGGTTTTGTCACATCGAATCCAGAGTGCATGATTTCATCCCTACTAGCTGAACTCGGAGGAATGCATTCAATTGGGGAGTGCGGCCTACTAGATGGTCGGGGGACCACCCTGTACCGTCTTTGCTCTGATTTGACCTTCTTGTACGGAACAGAACCAGAATCATCACAGTGGCTAGGCCCACTCCTCGGCCTCCTCTTCTCCTCCGACAACGTCCTCTTTTGAGAATCCTGTAAAATTCCAAAAACAAAATTTACAATCCCAAACATATTAAAAAGGAAAATGTTACAATAAAGTCGCACTAAGTTGCGCTGGGCAGTTAAGTCCCAGCGGCAAGAAACAAATTTCTCAAATACCTTATCACTGTTTTCACCAGTCAATCCCTTGATTTTTAACATTTCAGCAGTCTTAAGAAACCCTGTGAGATCGTCTTGCCTAACATTGACTTCGCCCCTGTACATAAACTGAAGAATAGCTTGTAGTTCCTTATGCCCAACATCTTTGAGAATGACAATGGGATGACGACAAGGATTCTCCTGTAAGAAAAGGAATTCATAATACCATTATTTTGGACCAATCACAAGAGACAAAAAATATTAGATGCTTTGGCGCATAAAGGCAAAAAGGAATTTCCAAAGACCATGAAAATAAAAGCGATATCTAAATGTTATGCATTGGTCCACGCCCAGAAACACGCTAACGGACTCAGTCGAAGTAGCCAAGTATCGGAGTAATTTATTCATTGCACACACAGGTGCGAAGCAAATAAATTTCAACCATTCTATAGGAATCACAGTATGAAAGGGAGGCATTTATTTAAAAGATGTTTGCTTAGTGTAATACGTATTAACCTGTAGTCATAACATTACAGACAGAAAGTCAGGTGGCTTACACACCCTACCATTTTAAATCACTGAAATGGATGTTTGATGCAAACAAAGATAATTTACTGGCATCACCAGGCAACCACAACAGTCACATCAATAGTATGTTTTTCCGTGCCTGATTGCTAACATGGATTTGTGCTTTAATTAAACTATTGTGAAGTCTTGACATCACAGGTACGTAATCGAAGACTCCACAGTAAGCAGCTTATTCCCCGAACCCATAAGGACGCGATAAACAAAAATCACTCAAGTCTGGGGCAGTGAAGTAGTGAGATTTATTCAGACTTTTAAACTTTTGCCACAGTATCTTTCCTACTGGATTACTAGACATTACGAAGCTACTCCAGCAGAAAAGCAAGCTAAATACACAATTTCTAATCAAAGGAACGGTTAACTTTTCAGACACTAAAAATAAAAAATTAATAGTCTGCTTCCAATATAACTCTACAACATATAATATTTGCGGCTACTTACCTTGAATAGTGACTTGAAGTAAGGGCTACAGACAGATAACACAATTTTGTGAGCTTGAACATATTTTCCGTCACATGCAAGAGTCACATCCACCAAGTCCTCTTCTTCTAGCAACTCATGGAATCCAAGAGTTAGATTATTATGGAAGTTGTTCCACCGTAGCGAAAATTGCTCCGCATCGTCTTCTCCAACAGACATATTGACTAGCTAATATCACTTAACCGAGTCAAACCTGAGATTATAACCACTAATTTTAAGGTCTTTTACCATCACAAGGCACTTGTTTGGAAAGCCTACGTTCCACGGACCTTCGGCAACACTCGTCCGGGCAAGTCCATTGGTAAGAATGTTGTATCACTGCGAACGCATTAATAAATTACTTCCACCGTGAGTGTGATTTCATTATCTTTTGTACATCGAATGATTTGAAAATATGAAATAACAGTTTTCTCTTGAGGACTCTAGTGATCAAATTCTATCCAACAAAAATGCAGCTATCATGTACAGCTTACAACCCAACGATGGCTACTTATTCATGTAAGCGTCCCTTGTTACTTATTTGAAAAGACTCGTTCATTTCGGTTTCTTTAGGGTATACACGCATGAATACCATAACAATATTTTCATATTTTCACAAAAATATAATTCTAGCAGATTACAGAATTGCACTAATCACTAGATAACTATAGAGACGCGCACTATCTTATGTTTCCAGGAAATGCCGTTGGTTGAAGCTTCGTTATCACTTCGTCAGCGTTTGGGATGGTGTCTATACAAATGTAGGATGCCAATTTTACGTTTGATATGCGAAGAGTTATTAGTTACTATATGTGATGAAAGGCAAAACTACATTCCGGGTTACAATTTTTCTTCTGTGGCAATTTATTTTTTTTAATGATTACAAATCATAAAATCCGTTATTTGAAAGGCAAAACTAATCGATCTTAAGTAATCAAAATGGTAATTAAGCAATTGGGAATATACGTATACGCTTTCATTTGAACGGCTAAAATTTAAATTTCAAAATAATCATTTATTTAAGCATAGTTTCATCATATTGTCTTCAAATATTCGCAATTTGAGGAATGTTGACTGTGTTGTTGGTATTATTTAAAAAGTAATTTGAGCGGCGTCTCTCGACTATAGCACAACGAATTTGCCACAGTATTTACCTTGAAATCGATCATTTTTACTTGGCGAAGAATTTTATTTTTGGAAGATTGGCTACTTTCGAGTAGCTAACATTTTTATGGAAATAATTTGTGGCCGATATTTTCGCCAAGTTGAAAATGGATTTGCACTTACTCGTTTCATTTTAATTCATACATTAACTGTTTTTCAAATTATAGTTAAACGTACACCGGTGTTATTTTCCAACATGTTATCACTACATCTGTAATTAAGCTAGAGCCATCTGGCTCCATTGTTGGGGCGGGGTTTTTGTACAATGCAATGAAATATTTGCGTGGAGGTAGCGTGCGTTTCTCTAGATTAGCTTATAAGAGTGAGTATTGTCCATAAGTGAATGTGAATGACCATAATTTGTGGTTTTTCTTTATTGTTTCAAATAATTGTTTTATAAATTGACTAAATCTACTTGGGACTAACAATTACGACAGCGTATCTAGGTGAAAAGCAGGAAATTGCTTGAAATTGATAAGCGCTATGCGATAGGTACTGGCAATAGTGGACTGACGAATGTTCATTTTTTATCTTTATATAACTTAATTATCAAACTGGTGAGAAATATTTCTTTTAACTATAATGTACTTAGGTGAAACCTGTCCTGAGGTACATCGATAATTTTCCATTGAGAGGGAGTGATTGCTTAGTATGGATTAGGTGCATGGATGGATAATTTCAATAATTATTATTGCAATTCAGTGGACTGTGAATTGGAGAATATGACAACCTACCAGCTCGTAATTTAATCGATAACAAGTAAAAATAAACCGTGATTGGTTCATTATAATTTCTATGCAGTGATATTCACTGCAACATTAAATATGCCCCTTGTGGGTATATGATGAGTAAGTCTCTACATGTGTGAGTGAGGGATATGAAGCAACTGCGACGCACATTCCTTGGGACAGCGAAATCTCGGTGGAGGATTAAGCCCTTGAGCACCACGTTCAAAGAAAAATAGTGGTGAGAGGGTCTAGCTGTTTACAAATCCTGGCATATACATGTTATTCCACACAAGAATTAAATTCTCAGGGGTGAAGATGTTTGCAGTAGACTACTGTCGTAAAGACAGATGTAATGATTCCCAGGAGTTGGAAAAATTGTTTCTGGCTGTGTTTGTCATCGGGAAAAAAGGAGTTGGCTGAGGAAAATTTCCGTAAAAGCAGTGGCGAGAGGAGTTGTATTTTATCAGGATTCTTAGATATATTGAGCATATAAAAATTAATATTGGTCCAGAATAAAAATATTTAATAGGAGGGGTGGTCTATTAATAGGAGTAGCCACAGAGATTCTTTACTGAAGATAAATAGCATTAGTTGTATTATAGTAACATTTAAAATAGTCCACTTTTGTCCAGCAATATTTGAAACCATTCTGATCTTTCTCATTCCATGGTTTACCACAACTAAATGCATGTATTTGTAACAAATTTTTGAGATTTTGTCATTGTAAACAATTGAAGTGCTATTAAATGATTTTTTTTAATAGAACCTATTAATTCACTGTGGGAGGGGAGCTATTTATTTAGGACTGAAAGATACTGGTGTGGAGCTGCATTTATATTGGTACATTATAGCGATCATAGGTGGGGATGGACCTTTGAAATGGTCTGATGATATACATTGAAACTTCTACATCCCACTTAGTATCTTCATCACCAATTCGTTCCCCTACCATATTAATACTTCATTTTCCTCTCTAACTTAACTAGTGGTCATTGCTTTTAGCAGGGTCACCCAGATAGGTCAAAGGTTAGGAGCCAGACGAAAGGTAGTCGATGCAGTGTCTGTTCCTTGGTGAGGCGACAGGAAAGGCATGGGATGGCCATTGGAGTGATGGTGTCATGTTAAAAACAATTTTGAGGAAGGCAACAGAAAACCACCTCTTGCATGATTCATGATGAGCACTCTAGAGAAAATGAATCCTGGCAAACTATGGGACAAGGTTTGTTCAGCCAGTGTAATGGCACACAATGGGAGAGGAAGGGTTTCTACGATTATCATCTCACAAAGTCCTTGAAAAGTCACAGCACAGAATGGGAGTGTACTAGTTAGGAGAGGAACTTGGAATATTAGGATGATGTCGAGGACAGGAATATTAGAAAATATTAAGAGAGAGCTTTTTCTGTCCATATTTAATGGAGAGAGAAAGTATAGATAATCAGGACAATGGGAGTTGAGATGGAAGGATAATGATAATTATTGGAGTGATAGTTATAGAGTAATAAACATCAGAGGGGAAGAGAGCCAGCAATTGGGGGGGGGGGCAATAATATCAAAAACAAAGATAGGAAACATGGAGCAAGTGACTACTAGAATATCATTAGTAGAAGTAAAAGCTGGACCAATGAACTTGGTCATCATTCATGCGTAAATGCCAATAAGAAATCGATAGGGTATGCTATCAGTTAAAGGGTATCATGACAGGTATTCCCACAGGGAAACATTTGATATTGATGGGGGATTGGAACCAGATGGGAGGCAAAGGAAGAGATGGTTGTGAGGAGATGGACTGTGGTTTAGGAACAAGGAATGACCATGGGAAGAAAGCAGTTGGGGTCTGCAGGATACAGGGGTTAATTATAATGGGCATCTCGTTTAAATACTCCCAAAGGTGTATACATAGAAAATGCCTGGGGATTCAGGAATTTCAGTGAGAGCATTTTATAGTTAGGCACAGATTTAGGAACAGCATGATTAATTCACAGTTCTCCCGAGGAGAATGTGGACCATAATTTAGTGTTAAGGAATTTAAGTGTATGATTCGAATGAGTAGATAAAACAGGGACAACGGTTTAGGAAGTGGAATGTAGAAGCAGTCAGAGTAACAACAAGAAAGGAGTATTAGCAAGCTGAACAGAAAATCAAGAATAAGGAAAGGAAGCCGGGTACTATAGAGGAAAAATGGGAAAAGGACAAGGAAATCTAGGATTACAGATGAAATGATTTGAAAGATAGACGGGAGAAGGAAATGGAAGCATAAAAACAGAGATAAGTAGACAGAAGTATACAGAGTTAAAAGACAGGAGAAAAAAATGGAAGTATATAAACAGAGATAGGTAGACGGAAGTATAACAAGTTAAATCATAAACTGAGGCAGGAAATAAGATAGAATAGGAATTAAAAGAAAGCAAAGTGGAAGACACTGTGAGGATATGGAAAGTTTACAGAGGAAGGGTGCATCATACAGGAACACTGGTGTGCCGCACAGAAGGTGTGTACTCTCAGGAAGTAAGAAGAGAAAATCTGTGCAAGGATAATTCAGGGGGAATATTAGTGGAAAGAGAGATGGAAGGAATGCATAAAGAGGATCTTTGTGGTAAAGACATTTGGCCAGTAAAATTATGCATAGAAAGAGAAATGAGTATAGCTTAGGTCCAGGCTTATTCAATGGTGAGATAGAAAGGCCATTAATAGAATTGAAATCAAAAAAGCCATGGGGGTAAGCAGCATTCCCATGGAACTACTGTAAGGCTCAGGGAAATGAGAGAGGAAGAGTTTTTATGGACTAATTTGTAGCATTATGAGGGAGGAATTTGGCCATAGGACTTTGTCTGATCAGTTATAGTTACTGCTTCAGAAATTGGAATGACAGCCATATGTGAGGAATAGGGAACATAAACCTGGATTTCACTCATGGCCAAAGTGGTTCTCAGAATCACCAATAAAAGGATGTAGAGCAGGGCAAATGAATACCAAGAAGATGATCAGTTTCAGGTCGGGAAGGGGAGAGGCATCCATGATGCCATAGCAGTAATGAGGTCACACTGTAGAAAGGAACAAAATATACCATCAGGATGTATTTTCCTGTTTTATAGATTTCGATAAGGCGTTTGATGGAGAGAACTAGTGGACTTCCAATTTTTATGTTAGGCTAAGGATTCCTATTACTTGAGAATCACATTGGGTATTTTCTTGGAAAAAAGGAAAGTTTAAACCAATGGAAATATGGAGCTACAAAATAATGAAGCCTATGAAATGCTATTCATAGGCTTCTCTCTTCCTCATACAGAGGAGATACTCTATATAAGGTATAGAGTGCAGAGGAAGGCCAAGAATTCACTATAAGCTGGCAATGATAATAATAAAATTTATTACTCCATGCCATGTAATAGTCGTAAAACAGTACATTGATATTACAAGATGGCGAGCAAGAAAAGGATGGACAACAATACATCTAAAATATAATGGGAACTGCAAAGGCTTCCACAGCGATTTGAAGATGGCTCCCAGGTTACTTCCGTTTAAGGAGGAATTTCTTTTTTGCCAATATTACTTTTCTAAAAATTTATTACGAGTCTGGGGACAGACCAAGTGTGCTTTATAATAGCAGAATTTAAACTGCCTTTTGATGTTCCAATATAATAAATTGTGGGGATATGGAGGTTTAGCTTATAATAGCCAGTAGCATTGCACTTCATCAACACAACCATGGATGTCTGCAGAAAGACAATCTATTTCTGTTCGGAGGAGGCCTGCGGCTTTGTTGACACTTTCGAACCTTGGTTACTATACTAGCCTTACATCTTCATGAAAATGAACCCAGTCAAATTATCAATTTTAATGATTGCAATGCAAGAAATAAAAATTACACCAGTGGGTTACAATTCAATGGAGGGAAATTTTTATCTTTGATGGAATAATGAAACTTCATTCAAATGCCGGAAAATTTCTTCAGGCTTAGCATCAAAGGCACAAGATTACCTTCATCAAGGATATGGAAGAAAACTGAAGTTCTTCGCGTAAACATGGCCTATGGTATGGCAATATAAATGTAATCACTTGATCCTATTTGTATTGGAAGCCTTAAATAAAATATTTACTCCCGAGGTTTATCGCTTATTGTCCGGGAATATGTATACCATTCTCTGATACCTCAATCGGAATTAATAATAATAACGGTTAAAAGCGTTAATGTGATGGAAGAGAAGTCAATCTCACACAAGGGGACGATTGCGAATTGGATAGCTTATAAAAAAATGACCACTCCCACAATACGAATATGATACCTCTCCTCTGGCCAACTACGTCATCCAGCGCTTGCGATTGTATGGTTTCATTCGTTTCTTCAGTTTTATTATAGGTGGCAACACCGTTAGAGCTAACAGAAGGTTTGGTGATCAATATTAGGATTTGTACTAATAAACTAGCTCGTCAGGTGATATTTGTTTGTTCGAAGAAGGACATGACACGTTTTAACGTTTGACCCACCCATATGTTTGAGTAATCAACGATTAAATGGTAAGTGCTGTTTTCTAGCGAATCGTTCCCGTCCAACTTAGTAGGCGAGATAATCATGACATTTTGATATTAATTTCGTTTATTGAATTAACGAATTCACAGGGCTACCTGCAAATTTGCTCTTAGGTTTGTTTATTATTGTTTTAAATTCACAATCTCTCGTTTTAACTACTTAGGTATGTTGTCTCCATCTTGTGTGCTTAAGAAGATGTTAAACGTCATAAAATTCTCCAATTTATTAAAATTGTTGCTGAGTTGAAAGGAGATCGGTAGTGCTTCCCCTCATAAACAATTCTATTACTGATTCGAAATTAATTCTGGTTTCGATCCCATAGGTACGGACTGTCAAGTCAGTTGAAGCTGTTATATAATGCCCCTCAGAAACTTATAGACATATTTTTATCAAAGTTGGACTAAGCAGCCATGGAAAGTAGTTACGGTTTTTCGTCTTACCATAATGGAGGACCAGGAAGGGAGAGAGAGTTCCATGCTCTCTCCCAAACAATATGCACCAACATACAAAAAATATCGCAAAATGGTAAGTGTTCTTGACTTGCGCTTGATAAAAATTTTTCATAATATACACTGAAACGATCTTCTGAAGGATCTCAGTCACTCAATTCGGAAGAGTTCGTTCTTGTCATCTGTTAGTAACCAAGTAATGTCAACGGAAATGATGTGAGTTTTAATATTAAATATTGGAAATTCTTTTTCTCATTATGTTTGTGAATAGTTGTATCCATGCAGAAAATGGTGAATCAGCTTGGAACACCTCAAGATTCACAGCAGCATAAAGTAAAATTGTGAGTATTCCATGGATGAGCTTCTGTCTTGCCATGCAGTACATTTTCACGGATAATTGTCTTTTAAAAACATTTATTTTAGGCATGAAATTGAGCACTACACGAATATGCTTGCAAAGGATACTAGTGCAAATCTTAAAGAACTGGCAGCGATTACAATATCCTCCTCCCCTTCTGATGAGGTGAGATTGACCGTATGTTTTTGTAACAGTTCATGCTAGCTTCTTGTGACAAATGCAAAATCTGAGCAATTGAAAGTCATTTCAAGTCGACTGTGGTTGAAGATAATAGCTGGCTCCATCATTTTAGAGAACATATTTAAAAATCCAATATAATGTAGTATCTATTATAAGTGCTCTAAAATGGATAATAGTGTTGGCATTACTAATTGAATTTTGCAGTCCTTTGGAAAACAAAGTAATTCCAAAAGCCTAAAAATGCATGTGTGCAAAGTGAGATTATGATTGTCATAATAAGAAAAAAATTTAAGATATACGCCTTATATATTACAGAGACAAAGGAAGATGTTGAAGGAGCGTTTAACAGATGAGTTTATGACAGCTTTGAATTCATTCCAAAAAACCCAGCGACAGGAAGCTCAGAAGGAAAGGGAAGAGGTGCAGAGAGTTCGATCTAATTCTGGTATTGATGATCCTTTTGCTAGTAAGTATTTTATTTATGTTCAATATTATTAACATTATTACCTTGAATGAATTATTTCTTTCCCCTAAAGTTTATTTTTATGCCTTTTTTTTATTCCATCACCTGCCTCTATGGTTTGCTTCCATAATGTATTGTCATTGCATGTTTTGTTCAACCCATTATTTGCGCCTGTTTCAGAATAGGATGTTTTACTTTCATGTTGGTTCTTCATAGCAATCAAAGTAAATTTTCTGATGCAACCATTTTTTACCAGTTCCTAGGCATATTGTCAATTGTTCACATCTATTAATTTTTCTCAAAGTTATGTAATCTGAATAATATTTATTGGTTAACTTTTTTGTATTACCAAATAAATTATAATGAAATTTGTATAGTAAAATCCAATACCAACATTGAAAAACATTGAGTATGACTGTAGCTTTTATCGCTACATAAAGCAGCTTGTTCCGCTTTTAACTACATTTTTGTATGTGTATGTTGCATAATTATGCAATGCCTCCAAATGAATTGTAAAGAGAAAGCTTCAGAAAAGCTAGCCTATATTTTGGCTTAAGGTGCCGTTGTATGTTATTTTTATAATCCTATCATTGTCCCAATGGGTTCATATTTTAGATGAAAAATGTGTACAGCATGTTAGTTTGCCTTATATTTCATGAATAATAAGAACATTAAGTATATTTCTTGTTTGGCACTATAAACTAGACCCACCCCATGGTCTACAGTTTTGATGTGTTGGATAGGCATGTCCTAATGATCCCTAGAGATGTGCTGGTGGAAGTAATGATAATTACTCCGGATAGGGCCTCCCATACCCAGGTAGATAAGAGGGTGGTCCACACAGCATCTGCTCCCCAGTGAGGCCTCTATGAAGGAATCTGTTGCAAGTGGTATGGCTGTTACGTTAAGTGGATGGTGTCACATTAGGGACAGTATAGGGAAAGGCACCGGAAAATCACCTCTATTACTTCCCCCACAAAATTGATGGAATCAAAAGTGATAATGTGAGTCCTGGTTTCTACGAGGTTCTCCTCCCTGGGATAGGTGTTATTCCATGCAGCAGGGGAGGCATGGCCTCGAGGTTCGTCATCACGCAGTGTTGTGGCTGATTAAAGAGGATCAGAAAATAATACAGTGAATTTGGCCTTAAGTTGAAGTGTCCAGGTGCTTTTGAGGATGGGGAAGTTGAATAACATCAAGCGAGAGATGAAGGGAGGCTGAGTGAGGTGAGATGGAGAGTAGCAGACATTATGGGGGTGATAGTCGTAGAGTAATGTGCAGTGGTGGGGAGATAAGGTAGCCGTGGTAGTAAGGAAACTGTTAGGGGGAAGGGTTGTGGGTATAAAGTAGGATAGTGATGGAACATAATAAATATAAATAAAATTTTCAACAAACTATTGTTTTTCAGAGTTGGTGTGCCGGAAAGGAATCATAGGTAGCAGGAAGGAGACAATCCATACAATCAACTATAAAGTCGACATTTGATAATGAAAGGGGACTTAAAATATGATGTTGGCATTGGGGTGAAATGGGAGACGACAGTTAATGAATCTAGAATGACTGTGGAGGGAAAAGTGATAGAATACCCCTGGTTAGTACACCACGATAGGTGTAGGTACGCATGAAAAATGCCAGCATACATCAGGCAAATAACATTATGGGTAGACATAGATTTATATATCTACTGGTGCCTAGGTTTAGCGAAAGCTTTTGACAGCATAAGCAGGTATTCAAAACTCACTGGTATTATTTTTTTCAAAGCAATGTATTTAATTTTAATACAAAACAACCTCATAGCCTTCAAAGTTTTCTCCATTACACTTAATGCATTTGTCCGATCTGCGATAACATTCATGGAAACATTTTTTAACCTCATCTGTTTCGATGCCCGATGGCTCCTGCCTCATTTTTTCTTATCGCTTCCACGTCATTAAAACTTTGTCCTTTTATGTCCCTCTTCATTTGAGGAAACGAAGGAATCGCACAGAGCTCAGCCTGATCTGGTGGGATGAATTCAGAAATCACTATCCCTGTCACATCAATAAAACAAATGAGCATTGTCTCAAGGTTTCATTTCGCTTGATGAGCTTTTTTTGGGCATGGTGACGATGAAGTTTTCCACTGCCTTGATTGTTGTTGACGGATATCCTGAACGAACTTCGTCACCAAATTGAATTTTCACCTTCTTTGGTACAAGAAAACCATTGGTGCACTTGAGTTTTTCCCATAGCACAATCCTTGTAAGCTGTTTTTAACATAGCAACAGTTTCTGTGGCATTTTTCCCAAGGCAGGAAGCAAAATTTCACAGTGGTACCCTGCTCACTTGCATCAGCCATGACGAAAAACAAATTAAGTGAATAGGAGTAAGCAAATCTACTAATACAAAACAAATTGTGACTGAACACAACCTTCCTAGATGACAATAATGCCTGTACAGAACTTGGAATGATTTACACTATGCTACCCTTGCTGAATAAATGCATACTACGTAAACTACGCCATCCACAGCACTATTTCAGTTCTTTTTGGGTACACCCTGTACATTACTCATTCACAAACTTAAAGAGGCTAGATTCATAGGGAAACCTCTATGTTGGGGGAAATCCTTCCTTTTGGAGAGACAGCAAGTTGTAAGATTCTCGTGAAATAGTCACCAGTGCCAATGCCTCTAAGTCTAAGCATGTGACAGTTGGTGTTCCCTAGGGCTCAGTTCTTGGACCCCATACAGTTCACAGTTATCATGAATGGCCTCCTAGGCCATCTATCTAGGAGAGAGTCCATGCTATGCATGGATGACACATCATGTCTAGCAAATGTTCCTACCTGAGAGATCAGAACCTAAGTTGAAAGCTAAGTGGAGTTCTTCTGATAATTTCTTGTCAAGTAAAAAGAAAGCATCATCCCTTCAACTTCACTCAAAGTAATCTCCATAATTGCAGGGTCCCCTAATAAATGTAGAGGATTTGAACATTGAAAGGGCAGAGACCGCTAAGTACCTTGATCTATCGCTATGTGAGGATCAGAGTTGGAAACACTGCAGGTAGATGATAACAGAAAGAAAATATCTACTTGTGTTTTCTTGCTTCATCATCTCCATTAAAAGCTTGCTCCACCTCCCTTAGAGCAATGCAATCCTTTATCTGTTGGGGCAAATCATATTTTTCATAAAAAGGTATTTCACATTTATATGAGGGATGTCAAGGCAAAATTTAGACTGCCCTACTGGTCTCAAGGTCACCTAATATATAAATCTTTGGAAATCTACCATTTCTATGCTTGTATATCATGGACTGTGCAATTTTTGTCACATTATATAACGCTGTTCGTGACTAATGAATGTCAATACGAATGTCTTGTTATGCAATTTCCCTTCCTGGCAGAAGTTTTGAAAATACGAGGTCTGCTCAAAAAGCATCGCTACTTTTGTGTTTTCTCAAAAATTATTTATTTATTCATGAATTTTTATTTTTTCCGCTTTAAAGTAATCGCCATTAGATATTGTACACTTGTGCCAACGTTTCTTAAAAAAATCATTTTTTGTGTTCTTGTTCAGCTCCTCCTTCAAAAAAAGTCACTGGGGGCCAGATCTGGGGAATACGGTGGCTACGACATCATTAGTGTGTTGTTTTTGGCCTAAAATTCTTGTACAAGTAACGATCTGTGAGTAGGAGCGTTGTCAAGGTGCAAGAGCCAATTTTTGTTCTTCCACAAATCAGGGCGTTCGTGGTGGAGTGCTTCGCGCAAATTGCGCATAACTTGCAGGTAATATTCCTTATTTACTGTTCCACACTGTGGCCAGGACTCATGATGCAATGCCCCTGCAATGGAAGAAAACTGCAAGGAAAACTTTCACATTCAACCAAACTAGGTGCGCTTTTTTGGGTCTTGGCTCATGCAGCAGCTCCCATTGGGATGATTGAACTTTAGTCTCTACGCCATAACCATAAAATTATGATTCATCGCCAGTTATGACCCTCTGGAGCAAATTTGGGTCATTGCGGATAGAGTCCAACACTTTATTAGCAATGTTTTCAGAGCATTGCCTTTTTTGGTAGAAATTGAGCAATTTTTGCACAAATAATTGGCTAAAATCAATTGGCATGAGCCAGTCGATATGTTTAGGTCCTCGGCAACTTCTCTAATGGTGATTCGACGATTGGCCAATACTATTTTCTTCATTTCATCAATGCTTTCTCCAGCATGCTCTTTGTCGTTCACATCTTGTGGGCCTTCTGAGAACATTTTGTACCACCAATAAACGTTGCTTCAGTCCAAGGTGGCTTCTCAATATGCCACAGTCAACATTCAGAATGCGTCCGTGCACTTAATTTCGTTTTTCACACAAAATTTGATACAGATACTTGGATCCATTTTTTGGAACAGGAAAAAATCGAGACAAGCCGAAGCACATCCCAGCTAAACAGCTGTCAACAATTAACTGGTCATTCAAAATGGCAGAACTTTTCGGCATAAGTGAGAGACATATAGTAAGTGCCAACATAACGGCACAAAAAAAGTCAAAAATCAAATGTACGTAACTTGCGGTAATTCAAAATTTGCTATATATTTGGAACAGACCTCATAGGTTGGCAGGTAATTGGTAAGAATAAGGAATTCGGGGGAATTAGTGTATTCTGTGGAAAAATGGAGAAGAGTTGAAGAAGAAAAACTGCTTCTCGCAAAAAATCACTCCTTTTTCATTTAAAAATTTCAGATTAATAGAATGTTCATCATATTATTAAGTTTGTATTTTCATACCTTCAAAGTATATTTTTTTTGAATTTTTGTGTTTGTAAAATGATAAAAAGCTCTTTTCACCCACTATTCCTTATTGCATCAATAACGCTTACTCATCCATTTGCAGGGCTCTACTGTAGCCTATAAGGGTTTCCTTGTGCCCTTAATGCCTCAGCAATATGTTGATGGCAGTTTGTTTATGAATTGTGTGTGGAAACATAACCATCAAATTTTGCCATAGCTCAATTCAATTGTTTAAGGTAGCTGTACCATATGAACATAAGTACCAACATAACTCCACAAAAAAATTGAAAATCAAATATATGTAACCCACGAAAATTCAAAATTCCGCGATACTTTTTGAGCAGACCTCGTACTTCTAGTGTGGAGTAGTATTTTCAGGTGTAATGTCAGGTTCTGATAATTAGTAGTGTAAATATATATATATGTACATAGTTTCTAGGATTTGTGTACAGAATGATCATGAAAGTTTTGCTTTTGTAAATGGCCATGATTTACACTGGCCATCAATGTCTGTGTTGCCTTGAGTTTACACATTTGGGGTGACGCAGGAAATTATTGAGTTCTCTAGGATATGTTGATTTTGTTGGCTTATCCCCCTGTGGTTATGTTTTCAGCACATGTTTTTACATTCCAGGTGCAAGGTGGAGGGGAAGGCAGCTGATAGAGCTCACGGAGCCTCGGAGCGGAGCCGAAAGACAAGCCCAGCTTCAGGAGGAGTTGGATTTGCAAGCTTTGGAGGAGCAGGAAGAAGCCATAATGCAGTTAGAGGTTTGTAACTCTTTTTGTGCATTATTGTGCCTGTCAAATTAATAGTAAGGAAGGAGAAAATATGTGCCCTAAACAAGAAAATAAATGTGGCTCAAATAAAAATCAGATTTAAAACCGTGGGGCCATTATGGAACTTCAATTTAAAAAAAATTTGCCAGAATGATCCATAACTGAACTGTCCGGGAACCTTTCACTGTCATTTCCCTTGTCAGCCCTCTCTTTTAAGCTTTTCCACCTCCCAGCATTCTCACGGAAGGCAGGAACAATGGGTGATTTGGCCATCATCTGCTAGAACAGCTGTGCCTCGCATAGCAGCATGCTACAATTTGTGTGCTACTTTTTTATTTTAACTTAATTAAATATTTTTTCATTAAAACTTTATGAAAAATTTTTTGTTTAAACTTGATTAATTCAGAGAATATTTATTGTTAATTCAGTTAGGATTGTAAAATAAAATGCATTTTATATATCTATGCATTTAATATGCTAATAAATACAGTAACCAATTACTTCGAAAACTCTCGAAGAAAATACCCTAGTTTCTTAAAAAGCTGGTATGTTATCTACTTAGTGTAAATTCCCAATGAGTAATATGTTCTATTTATTTCTTTTGAAAGCGATTGAGACTCACTAGCTATGATAGTAATGTCTGCAAACCCTGACATAAACCAAAATTATAAAGGCTTGAGTGAGTGACATGATACAAGTAGATGGAGATAGGATTGTTGGAAGTATTTATAGGTGCAACATCCTTTACCGTGGCTTTTGGAGAACTTGGTTTTTACTATTTTTAAAATTCAAATATAAACATAATGCTGTAGATTTTTTTTAAATTAAAGTCAGGAATAGAAATTCATAAAATGTGTGCTGCCATCCTGCTTATGAAATGAAGTGTTGTCGAAGAACTATCACTGTAAATTAACTCTGTCGTTGCTGTTCCAGAGTGATATTAGTGATGTCAATCAAATATTCAAAGACCTGGGAGCAATGGTTCATGAGCAAGGAGAAATTGTGGACAGTATTGAAGCCAATGTGGAGAAAACAGAAGTATTTGTTTCTGAAGGAACAGGAGAGCTACGACAAGCCAGTACACTTCAGGTAAAAATCCCATGTCATTACAAATGTAGGAGAGTATTCATTGGTGGATCACTGTCTCATGTTTTTTCTAAATCTTTATTTTTTCCTCAAATATAGTCAAAAGTGCGAAAGAAGAAACTTTTCCTCCTGATTGTAATGTTAGTTGTATTGGCTATCATAATAACAATCATAGCTGTGGAATTACGATAGTGCTCTTCTCTAAAGAAATATGCAAGTGAGTCAATACTTGAATGATTCAATTTTCTTTCCTTTTGTTTATGTTTTTTATTAAAGCTATGAAAATTTACAACATATGTACGTATAATTTCAGGCATCAAGAGGAGGATAGCATGGGTTTCGCTTGGACAATTTATTGTTATTTGTTTTGATTTGAACAAGAGGATGATATGAATGAATAATTCAAATGTTAGCTATGTAACATACGGCAATGCAGGATGCAGAGTATTCTCATTCCAGTATTGAAGAAATAATCCTGAGGAAATGTCCGAGAATTTCAGAGTATATTTTTGGTGCATTTTTCTGAATATTTCCAGAATTGAAAATGCAAGAAAATTTTCAAAAATCAATTGGACTTGTTTGTATCTATGGTGTATTGTTGGGGATTTCTTTTTCTGTGATTCCCATCTATAAAATTGTAACTTTTCTTTTGTTATATAGTTCACTCTACTTTATTATTGTTTATAAATAAATTTATACCTACTTAATTTTGCTTGTGCAGTATATCTTAATAATTTTAAAATATTTGAATTGTATCAAGTTAAATATATTTAAGTTTATTATTTTCATAAGCCGCATCAATAAATGAAATGTGAAATGCATCCTTTGATGAATCAGTTATTTCATACAAGTGCTAATAATATAACTTTTTATGTGCCTTTTACTCCAGCCACAACTTTTTATTCTGAAAATACGATTCAAATAAAAGGTCTATCTTAATATGTAATACTTTATGGCCAAGATTAAAATTTTTAAGCGTGAAGTATTTTTCTATGGATTTGCTTTCAAGTAAATTAGTATTGTATGTTTCTTGTATTTAACCAATCTAAATTCTGTTCTTATTGCTAAATGGTAAAATTTCTAATCAATAAATGCATGGTTTTAAGGAGGGGTTTTGTAGTTCAAGGGTAGAGGATTGTACTACTGACCACAGGACTCCAGTTTGATTTCCAGGAATGCCCTTGGGCACTATCGCTAATTAGCTCCAAAATGGGAACAATTACATTTCCTATATTAACAACTCCTGCTTAATAAAGAACGCGTTTTTGAAAACTGGGAAGGCGTTTCACGACAGACCCCGTTGCATCTAGGTGGAGATATGGTCGGGTTTATTTCAACAAGGAAGCCACAAGACGAACTTGCTTCGTTGAAAAACAGTATACTGTTAAAGGGAGTCCAAAAAATTGGATGTATCTCTCCTCATCCTTTTTTTCTGCCATAAACATTTGAATTAAATCATATACTAGATTATTGCTGAAATCCTTTTCGGCTTTGCTCTCCATCCGCGCGCGTTGTAGAACATTAAGAGAATACAAGCCTTGCAAATTCCCACTTTCCAAAGAACCCTCTTCTGAAGATAAAATCGCTCTACTTCGGAAAACAGATGGCTTTTCTTTCTTTAGAATTACTTTTGCAGCTTCTCTATCTGATCCACGAAGAGGAAGACAAAATTTTTCGGTGCCATGTTTTTCTTGGCCCTTGCTGAAAACTCTTAAGAACACCTCACCACTATCACTTATACTTGGATCGTCTACCATTATATTAAAGACCTTGCACTCATTATGCTTACAATACGCCCTAATCACAATACTACCATTGCCTCCTCGGACGCGATAGTCTCGGACAAGAAGAACACAGCGCGAATTAATCGCAAAGAACTTTCTACTTAGCATATTAGTCCATTACCCTTTGACAAATTTTTCTTGAACAAATATTTTCTCCCACTCCTGGCGGGAGAAATGAAACTGCCCTTCCCGGGATCATATTTCTCCCTATTCTTATGCTTTTCTGGGCTCTAAGTGAACTTTCATCTTCCATTTGCATGCGTGAATCTTGGGGTATTGCAAGCACTTCCTTATTATAATCCATAGTGGAACCTCGTTTTATAAACTTTTCCATATCCCACCCACTTCTTATGGCAGGCCCTTTCATTCTTTTATATTGCTTGATTTTCTGCCTTCGGCAAACTACTTGAGAGTATGGACGTCGTACTATCTGGCTACTGCGCAATGGTCACCCTTGTTTGAATAAAGCTTCATTTGTTTATTCCTTCGCCAAAAGTAGTACACTGTACGCCTTCTCGTCTTGTCGTTACCCCCAAGGAATTCGGAGGTGGCATTCCCAAAAATTGTACTTTCCATGTAACCAGCAGTCTCCAAAGAAATGAAATCCAACCCAATCAGTGAGTAGAATACTTTGTTCTTCCGCATGAGTTATGGTGTGCAAGGCCTTTCTTTTGAATTAAAGTATCTTGATTACGACTTGGTAAGTTGAAACCTTGGTCTTGGATGTTGTAATGGGTGTGGTGAGCAAATTATTTTCTTTTCCAATTGTGTCTCAATTCCACCTCCTCCTTCTCACTCCTTCCTTATCTCCGCTCCCCTCTAGCCTCTTCTCTCCCTTTCTCCTCTGCCAACCATTCCTCTCGCATCCCTCTCCTTTCATATTTCAGCAGTCAGTACTTCTGTTCCTTCCGAAGGAGAGAGAGAGTTAAATTCTATCAAATTTATTAAGAAATAACGTGTGATTGTTCCGTTTGTGTTCGGTTATCATTTGTGGTGGTCCAAGTTTTTTATTCAACACTTCTGTGTTACCTTGACAAAATCATCTATACTGTTGCTATGAGCAATCACCCTGACATCGCCTGTCAACAAGCTGTAACTACCTTTTACCGTGTCCTATCCTTCCCTTCACCACTGTTTCTCTTATTTTTCTTTTTCCTCTTAATCTCCATGCGAACACCCTTCCTATTTATTTTGTCACCCTTCTCATGATGAATGACTTTGGTCACTCATCATCTTGGCTATGCCTGATAAAGAAATTTTCTCTCAAGCTCGCCCAATAAAATTCCGTGCTGAATTTCTTTCGGCATGCATTGCATTGGGTATCATTCCCAATGGTTTATGCATTAAGATCTCTGTATCAGGCCTACCTTCCGTCCTACATCCCAGTCTACATTCGCTCAAGTTTCATCAGTCCTTTCTTTTTTGCATGTTTGTCCGGGATCAATACAATAGCCTCATTCACAAATATCACAATTCCAAACATTCCCTCATTAACATTATTTCTCTCACTTCCCCACATCTCCTCTCGAATGTAAACCGAACCCTGAAATCGACTCTCTGCTCCCTTGAGTTCGGATGCAGAAAGGCATTAAATAACTTGTCCAATCTGTGCACTTCTTACTTCCGCCAAGGCCTTGCCTTACCTCTCCCAACTTGTCAAACCTAGCCCTCCTCCCCCACCCCTTTACCTACACAAACCGGATTTAGTGACTAGTTTCCACCTCCCCCACCTACAACTGGAATTCTACCTAGCCGTTTCCACCAACCAAACCCTTCTCAATCCACCCCTTCCCTGCCCGTCGACTAAACAATAGATACTGCCAATTACGTGCTGAACCTCTCTAGCACCACCCTGAACAAGCACCAAACCCACTTCTAGGAAAAGGCCTCTCATTCTCCCCCACCCGCAAGGTTAATCGAGTGACCAACCTCGTAGACGTCATAAATTTTGCCAGAAATCTTAGATGGCGACATTTCTGGGCGATGCAACCCGGGGCTCTTCAATCCCTGGAACACATACACAGCGCCCTTACTTCCGGCCACCTTCACACCTTGAACCTAAAGCCCTCCCTCCAAATCACCCAGTTGAAATATTTATCAATCTTCTCCTGTCCAAATCATATAGTCCTTCTTTCCTTCAATATCTAAACCCAAAGCCTAATCTCTCCCCGGCTGAAATAGCTGAGTTAAAAAACCTCACATGCAACCCCGACCTAGTCATCACTTTTGCTGACAAAGGTTAGACAGTTGTAGTCCTTAACACTGCAGACTACCTACAAGAATGTGACAGATTACTCTCCAACACGTCTTCCTATCAATGTATTCCTGCTGACCGTAACCCTGCATTTCAAAAAGAAATAATCGTTTTCCTTGGTGACAACAGCCCTAAGGAGAATATATCCCCCAGGAACATCTCCTTCCTTTCCCCTTCCCAACCACACACCCCTGACTTCTACATCCTTCACCAGATCCGCAAACCCAACAACCCAGGCTGCCCTTGAGTCTCCTCACTCTCCTTATAAGACATGCATTCCTCACCAAGAAGGCCTTTCTTCCCTAAGCCACTTCCTCTCCAAAAGCCCTACCCCTCACATCCCCAGCACCAAATTTCTCATTGATCTTTCTAATTTGATTCTTACCTGCAACTCCTTTTCTTTCAACAATAAATATTACCTCCAAATAAAGGGCTGTGCCATAAGAAGTAGATTCAGCCCTTCATATGCAAACCTCCACCTGGGTGTCCTGGATGAGAATTTCCTTTCCAATTATCCTCTGCAACCCTTCCTGTGGCTCCGATACATTGATGACATCTTTCTACTCTGGCCACATAGCATAGATTCCCTCAATTCCCCCATCTCCCAAGTCAATGATTCCTCATTTCTGTCTTTCACCTCAACCGTTTCATCCTCTCAGATCACCTTCCTCGATGTCAATATTTTCCTCAGCAATAACAAATTCCTGACCTCTGTCCACACTAAACCTACTAATAAGCAGCAATATCTTCATTACAACAGTTGCCACCCCTCCTATGTCAAGTGCTCCCTATCTTACTCCCTCTCTATCTGCAGTCACTGTATTTGCAACCATCCCGAATCCCTCACAAATACCTCAAAAACCTTCACCACTCCCTCCTCCAACAAGGATACCCAGATTCTCTCCTCTATAAAAAAATAATCAAACATCCTACACCCCCAAGCCTGCCTCAACCACAGACTCCCACCGGGCCTAAATGTCATTTACTGATGAGAATGGTCCAAATTGTCACTTTGTGGAAGTGATGTATATTGGAGAGGTGAATACTTCATTCTTCTGCATGAGTTTTAGTGTGCGTGGCCTTTGTTTCGACTTGCAGGGTCTTGATCATGACTTCGTAAGTTGAAACTTGGGTCTTGGATGTTGCAACAGTTGTGGTGAGCAGATTTTCTTTTCTGATTTTGTGTCAATTCCACCTCCTCCCTCCCCCTCCTTCCGTATCTCCACTCCCCTCTAGGCTCTCCTCCCCCGATCCGCTCCCCCAACCATTCCTCTTGCCCCTTGTCCGCCTCCCATTCTCCCCTTCCCCTGGCCCCCTTCCCTTTCTCTCGCACCCCTTACCTCTCCTATTCCAGCGGTCATTACTTCTGTATCTTCTGATGAAGATGGAGTTGAATTCCATCGAAATGATCAAGAAATAACGTGTGAGTGATCTTTTTGTTTTTTTATATTGTTTGTTGCTGTCAAAGTTTGTTATTCAACATTTCTTTTTTACCTGGACGAAATCATCTATATGTGTGTCTGAAGAATATGGTTTTTCTTCTTCCCCAATCACCTCCTCTGGTAGAAATATGGTGGCAGCCCCATAGATGTGATGGAGGAAGTGGAGGGGTCAGCAGGAGGAGTTCACTGGCTTATTTCAGAAGAATGGTCTGCTAAGACATCTTGCACAAAGTAATTGCACACCCACACATCTTAGTCTCCCAAGGGAATAAGTGACAATAATAATAATAATTTTATTTCCCCAATTGACAAGTACATAGTATGGTACAGAATATCATACAATTATGTAATCGTATAGGGTATGTCAAGAGGTACAGTAACTGGATTACTAGCCAGAGAAAAGAAAAATAAAATAAAATTACACCTACACACATAATTAAGAATTTACACAATGTAAAATTCAGAATTACCCAGAACTGAAGTAGTCGTTCACACTGTAAAAACATTTTTCATTTAAGTACATAAATAACTTATTTTTAAAAATAGAGTGATTTCTCGTTTTTTAAACTAATGGGAAGCCTGTTGAATATTTTGATGCACATAGAACGAGATCCCTTGGACATCATTGTCATGCTAGCAGACACTACACACAGATGAATTCTTGTCCTAGTCCCATAGGCATGTGTGCCATTATTTGATGGGAATATATGCATGTTCTTTTTTACAAAAATTATCGAATTATAAATAAAAACACCAGGGACTGTTAAGATGCCAAGGCTTTGACAGAGAGGTCTGCAGTGGGCTCTATAGGGTTTATTGCACATGGACCTAAGCAATTTCTTTTGAATAATAAATATTTTATTTAACTTAGTTGATGACCCACTTCCCCAGATTATGATACCGTATGATACAAGAGAATAAAATAGACCATAGTAGAGTGTTTTTAAAACATCCATACTAACAGTATGTTTCAGCATTGAAAGAAGATAGTACACCAAATTTAATTTTTTACTTAGATTTGTGATGTGCAGGTCCCATTTCAGGTATTTATCAAAATATATTCCCAAAAATTTATACTCGTTAATAATTTTACAGTTATTTGACATAGGCTGAGGAGTACTTTTATCAGAATGGCAGGTTTTTGCCGAGAAAATCATGGCCTGAGTTTTTGTTTCATTGAGAATAAGGTTATTCCCATAGCATCACATGCCCATGTCTTGAATAATGGTTTTACCTAAAGTCATCAAATCTTCAGGGGATTTCTGATACAGCACAAAGCTCGCATCATCTGCAAATAAGATACAGTTACCGAGAGGATTTACATGTAATTTTTTGGGTAGGTCATTTATATAAATGAGAAATAAAGTTGGACCCAACACTGACCCTTGAGGAACACCTTTTTTAACACCTAATGGTGAAGAGAGGAAGGTATTTCCATTCTTCTGGACAGCTTCCCTTTGTTGCCGATTTTTGAGGAATTGTTCCCAACCATTGCAGTGCTTTGCCTCTAATACCCATTTGGTCACATTTGAACAAGAGTTTATCATGCTCAACCATATCAAATGCTCTGGACAAGTCAAAGAATACACCCATTACTTTCTGCTTGGAGTTAATTTGTTGTATGATGGTGTCAACTGCATTGAAAATTGCCTTCTCTGTTGACTTCCCTTTTCTGAATCCAAATTGTTTTGGGGATAGCCGGTTATTACTTTCAAGGAATTCTATTAGCCTTTTATTAAACATATACTCAAATATTTTTCCTAGCTGAGGGATTATAGATATAAGCCGATAATTTCCCACATCATTTTTTCCCTTTGTTTTTATAAATTGGTATTATCTTAACTTAATTGGTATTATGACCTATTTTTCCAACGTATCACAACGTTTCCATGAATACAGATGATTCCATGACTGTTGCCTTCGCCTGTAATTACAACTACCGATCTCTTATATTTTCTAGTCAAAAACTTACTCGAAATACTATAAATCCAAAATTATTTTGTCCCAACATAATATTTAAATTCAGTGTCCATTGGTATCGCTGTTGACATCGATTGCGATATTTAAAGAAACAATGAAACATCGAATGGTCATAGGTTGTTTACTTGTCTCTTCGTCTGGTGGGTTTTGTTTCAGTCATTTAGTTAAACAGTTAAGTCTCATGCACGGATTCCCGAAAATACGAATACATGGTATGTATAGTTGTTTTCAGAGTATTTGATAATCTTTGAGGTATATGTCTCTTTCGATTTGAGTTGAAAGTTAGACTTACGACGTTCAGTTTTGATCGGTACCCCAATATGCCACATGCGTTTGGCATAATGGCTCTTCCCAGCGGTGAAAAACATTAAATAAGCTTAAAACAAAATCGGGAGCGTAACTATATTTACTGTTAATTAAAGTTAATTTGCCAGTTCCTGACTTGTCTTGAAGTAAGAAATCAACTGCCACAATATGGACCAGACACCTGCATCTGAAGTGGAAATTAAGGTAAAAATTTTTATCAAACAAAAAAATCTTGACAATAACTTGCAAAAGAGGGAAAGTGAGAAAGTAGCTTCCCATCTTGATTGGATTTACCCATGCAAATAGACTGCAAACTGCAGTTTCTGAAGGGTTCAATGTTGACCGAAATTTAACGAATTACATGGAGTCATTCAATTTTGTCAACTAAACACGGTGCCTATCTATTTGATTTTAGTCAATTATATAGGAGTTGTTCTTTCCACAGGCAAGCTCTTCGACCAGTGCGGGATCTACAGCTGACGACACACATTCTAATAGTAGGAGATCCTCTGGGCGCAGTACTGATAGTCGGACAAGTTGTGGCCATAAAAGTGGGACTACTGGCAGGATGTTACATAATATTATGCTACATACGAAAACGGACTTTCAGCCTCTTCCAGGTTATGGCTACACGACTGTGGACGTAATGCATCGTATAAAAGCTGGTATCGACTGTGATGAAGTCTACCCAAATATCTTTATAGGAAATTCGTAAGTATACAGAAACACTTTACTTGCATGCATTGAATTGTTTATTCTTGAACTATTTTTGAAGGTCGTGGTTTTACGGTTAAAATTGTATGACTTATATACATGAGACATATATACACAAGAAAAGACATACATTTGTTGTTGATCACAGTAATCATTCCGGAATAAGTGGTGGAGTGACAGTGTAGTTTGATTGTTATGGTTAATGCAACGGAGTATGGGTTTGAGTCCACATCCAATCCAAATCGTGCCTTAAAATTGCTCTCTCATCTTCAAGGGCAATTTATAACATTTTAATTTACGAGATGACCACAATATGATCGTTAGAACGTTAATGGGTAATTTTTGGTCATCTTTATTGTATCTTTTTGTGTTCATTTAAAAGTGAGGAACCCCACTTTCTATATGAATGTATGTGGTAGAACCCAGGTTACTTCATGGCTCATTATCATCCACTGAACCCCTGCATAATCCGGAGCAATATTACTATGAAGAATCGCACCAAGAGACCTAAATAAGAGAATCATCATGTGTTAAATATATATAGATTGAATTTGTCGAGTGAGAAACATAATTTTTTCAAAGTTGTGGAAACATTAATAATGGTAGCAAATAGCAAAGTTAATAGCAAATTTTAGCTTTATCATAGGAAATGCGTATCTTCAGTGAGACCAGCTGTGCTTTATTAGAGTCATTTTACAAAAATTGTTAATTACAAGGAAATAATTTTTGCATCAGTATGTTTGATAGTTTTTCTAAGAAAATTGTTCAGGAATCATTAAATTACTAGAAATCATCACAACATCTACACAAGTCACCATAAATCAGCATTTTCAAATAAAAGCCTAATAATAATGGCACTGGGGATAAGAATTTAAAACCACACTCGGTGAAAAACCGTGATAATTTCTGTACTTTAAAATTGAAACTCAGGAAACCCCTTCTAGTGAAGCTTTATTATTCATTAAATGAATTCTTAAATGACAAGCGCTTGTAATGATTTGTGTTTTTATTTCTTACTTTAATGTAAGTGGGGTCGCAGTAGTCCAGGGGTAGAGCGTTGAACTGCTGATGGGAGGGTGTGGGTTCAATTCCCGGGCATGCCTCTGTGGGCACCCTCAGCTCCACCCCAGCTGTTTGACTCTTTGGGTTCCTGATCTTCATGGGAAACCATAACCAGCACAAGAAAAGGCTTTGGCCCCCCTACCCTGCTAATGTGTGAATGTCACATGCCGTCCTGCTTAGTACTGGATGAAGTCTATCATCACCTACCAAACCTACCTTTGGGTTGATTACTGGGTTTACGATTAATGTTTTTGCTCTTTATTAAGCATGTTCATAGTGTTGAAATATACCTGTATTTTGTACTTTTCTTTGTGTGTAAAGACTGCTTTACATGATGTGTATGGTCAGTGGACGGTAAGAATATTATTATTTATTAGCATTGGGGTTTTTGTGGCATATTTTGAAGAAATTTGAATTTTTTCAAGTTAGAGAATGGAAGGTTCAAAATGTACAATTGCAGCGCACATCTATGAACCATTCCTCATCCTATTGCATGTAACTGGTATTGACGAAGCTAGCCTGATCTTACCTTAATTTTTTGCCACCCTCTACGCCTATGCAGAGGATAAGAATATTCTTTCTCTCTGGGGGGATTAGGATTGGTGTGGTGGCTATCGTACTGGCTTCCCACCTAGAGGGCTCGGGTTCAAATCCCAGCAGTGTTGAATATTTTTCAGAGGTATCTCAATCTGTACTTGAGGTGCTCTGTGGAGAGCACTTTGAGTGAGTGCGACGTCTGTCAGATGAGATGTTACGCTGTGGACCTCCTTAGTGCCTTTCGTTAAGAGTTGGCGAATGCTGATGCCAGGTTTCTCTCCACCTTTTATCCTTTCCTGTCCATCCCCTATGGCGCAAATGACCTCAACAGTCAGGCGCCTCCCTTAAAAACTACTACTACTCCTTTCTCTCTCTCTCTCTGTCAAGCATTTACAAAAAAAATGGAATAATTAAATACATATAACTGTATTCGGAACAGTTAATTGAGAATAGTAGTGCATTCGGCATGCACTAATATTCTCAATTCGTGCTGCAGCGTATCACTCTTTAGCTAATTTAGCTTTATTTGATAATTATTATGTTATCACATGTACAGGGTTCGTCCGGAAAATAAGTGTACTGACTCCTGGGCTGGGCGCACCGCTCCGGGCGCGCCCAGCACCGCTCTGACGGGCTGCGATTGGAGGGGGGTATGTAGGCAAGCGACGCTGAAAAAGGCAGTCGGCTCTGAGCTGTGGTGTAGTGAGGAGCTCTGTTAACGCGAACCTCCACGCTCAACCCACATCACGGAACGCGATGCCGAAGTTTTTGGAGCAGCGTCATTCCATCAAATTTGCGGTAAAGCTTGGGAAATTGTCTACTGAAACTGTCGGTATGATTAACCAGGCTTACGGGGAGTCAGCCATGTCCAGAAACATGATCTTTCGGTGGCGCAAGATGTTCGTGGAGGGCAGAGAAGAGGTCGACGACGAGTCTTCGAGAGGTTCCCGATGATGCCTTCGCGGGAGCGTTTCAGGAACAAGTGTATCGACTCACAAGGGTCCTATTTTGAGGAATATTAGCTTAAGATATGTAAAAGTGTAATAAATTTTTTTTCCTGAGCTCAGTACACTTATTTTCCGGACGAACCCTGTATGACATTGATTTATTGGTCATAAAATGAATATGATATCTGTTAGTATTAAATTAAGAACAGTATGATTAGGCAATCGGAACAAAATATGGGGCCATTTGAAAACTTTCATCAGCTTATTAGCAATTGTGCAACTAAGCTATAGGCTACCAAGAAAGGATAATTGGGGTTGCATATTGATGTTACTGTTACAACCATGATGAAATTCAGTGATTTAAGTGAATGCATAACTCCTGTCAAATTAAAATTAATGCAATCCGGAAATTTCACCTCTGCTTGAGTTGCATTTGGCATTATATGAAAGAGCACAAATCTTGACAAATTTTGTTTGCTTCAGTCTTCCAAGCTTTCTGAAAATTAACTCTTTTATTGCAAGTTTATGTACTCCCATGGAGGTGCAAATAACACAAGCCTTCAATGTCAAATGTGTTATGGTGTTCCTCTGCTTTAATGTGAACAGCTTCCCTTATGTGCTCTTCTGCGTGACATTTTTGTTGGTCTTGGCATCTTACATGTGTTTCGCATGCCTTCCTGTAGGGGAGCTGCCCGGAATAAAGCGTACTTGCGTCGCCTTGAAGTTTCCCATGTTGTCAACTGTGCGGAGGGGCGAGGGGAAGTTGATACGGGGGAAGAGTTCTACAAGGATGCAGGAATGTCCTACTTTGGGCTCTCTTTGCAAGACAGCTCATCTGCTGACTTGGAATGCCATCTTGGGGCCACTTCTGAATTCATTGACCATGCTCTACTTTCCGGAGGTAAGAAATTCACTTGTTTAACATAGAATTACTCTCAGCATCCTTGGCAATTAGTGTCCATGGCCTAATCTCTGGTGAAAGTAAAATCAGTCTTTTATTTTTAAGAGCAACTGATCATCTTCTCCCTGTCGTAGCAAAAGAAGAATGCATTTTATAATGGAGCATTCATGTCCTTTTTTAAGTTCTGATGCTTTCAAGCCTTGTTTGATGGTTGCATAAAGTTATAGGTATTAATTATATTTTGTACCTGCTGAATGTCTCTCTTTCAATGAAACATCTCCACTTATCTCAAAACAAGACTTGCCAACTTAAGATCAGCAAATTTAGTTTCCTCTTGGGGCTTACATGGGATGAATTAAAGTAATTTTATATACCCGAGACCAGAGTAAAATGCAAATTCTGCTCATTATGCCTCTCCTTCAATTTGTGTGTGCCACTTCCTATAACAATGTGTTACAGTATTTGTTTATTGCCAACAGTACACATGGTGTTATTTAAAAAGTTTTATGTGCTACTGGTTTCCCTGGAGTTATTCATTATTATTTCACCATCAGTCTATCATATATTAAAATGAATAAACAAATGATAGGTATTTTGACCAAAATTTGGATCAATATTGTCCAGTTCAAGTAATTTCCAAATTTTGTCCACGTTAGGGAAATGGAGCAGTGTGAGAGGAGTAAAACATTGAAAGTGTCTGGTACTTACTGACTTAGGTTTTATGGGGAGATATCATTGAGTATTGAGTATTTCCTCATAAACTCATATTCAGTGTGCATTTAATATGTCTGTGGCTTATCTGGAAATATGTATTTGATGTTGACCATGGGATCTCCTCGTTCATTTATTCCTTTTTAGGTCGAGTCATGGTCAATTGTGTAATGGGAATGTCAAGATCATGTGCGGTTGTCCTGGGTTTCCTCATGCTGCGCCGTGGTCTTAGAGCAGGAGAAGCCGTTGTGGCTGTGCGTCGTCGACGCAATGTACGACCAAATGGTGGCTTCCTGCGTCAACTTGCTAATCTTGACAACAGACTTAGCCGTGAAAGAGGCATTGTATTAGATTATGAAAATAGTGGGTCACATTCGTGGACAAAGAGGCCCAGCCACACGCCTAAGATGAGCAGTGGGAGGTATCACAGAAGATCCCATCCCAGCAGAGTTCGTGCGTCTTCACATGAACGTCACAGGCATTGGTGTTAGATTAACTAGGCAATGCAAGTTTGCTTTCAGTTTAATAATGGAAGGCATGGCCTCAAAAAGTAGTGCTACAATTGGACAATTGCACTGAAATTTGTAGTGTTTTGTTGATCTTTATCCCTAATCACAGTTGCTCATTTATGAAGCCATAGTAGTTTGGACCTTTTATGAATATTGAATTGTTTTTTCACAGAGTTTTTTAGTTTGCTCACTCCATCAAAATTCTGTGTTTGTTGGTCACTGTGTGATAAAAAAGCAAACTCTACAGCATTTTTAGAGGTACACATTTGTGCATCTACCTCACAGTTACATCCATCTTATAAAAATGCCAATATTATCATATTGCTGTGATACGAAACATGAATATCATAATGGTAGAAGTTCAAGTTCCATAGGATGAAGTTCATTACAAATGCTGTAGTCATTCACTAAGAAATTCATGGAATTTCACATTGGGATTGCATTTCTATACTTCATGCTCCCTGTTGACATTTATTTCTCATCACTAACTCATGGCCTTCCCTATCATATAACTTTCTAAGAGAGTTAATTATCTAGAGAGTGAAAATTAATATTTGTTTCATTGAGGCCTGTTTCATTGGTTTTATAAGTATGCGCCAACCATATGAGATTATTATAATAAACCTTCCCTAACAGTAGAAGTGGTTTACAGTGAATCATGTCAGTGATGCAGTCCCTAATTGTTTAGAGAGGTACATCATTCGATTTTGTAAGTTATATTTTATATATGCTCTTTAAGTGATTTTTTTTGTAACTAGATGACATGTTTAAGGAAATTTTTGTTTTTGTAATTAAAAGCATGACTGAAGTTCATAATAAACTGCATGATCAATCAACTGGACTATTTTAATTTTACCTTGTACGTATTTTTAGTTTGGCATTCTTAAAATACCATGTTTGTGTTTAATTAAATGTAGGTATATGGGATTTACTTGGAAAACATTATTATTTGATACTGGAATAATAGGCATATTACCCCATGTGTGAAACATTTTCTATATTAATAAGCTATTCCAAACTTTTTTGTCTGAATAAAGTAAGAATAAGGCTATGCATACAAAGGCTTTCCATTTATTGGGATTGTCACTTGCCATGTCAACTCCTTTGAATTCTACTTGATTTTCAAGTTGTTTTGTAATTTCTTGATTTTCCAATATTTTTTGTTATAACTCAGAATGATGCCTGGGTCATGATGAATAACCACTTTCACTTTTGTGAAGTTCTGTCTGTCCATGTTATGGTATTTTAATTTAACAATTCTTTGCTTGGGGCTTATATTTAAGGAAAGTATAGCACATTGGAGGCAGGGAAGATGGATTCATAGAATTTTGATTGATGAAGGGATGTTGAAAACTGTGACAAGAGGGGAGGGTGCTGGGCAAACAAGGAAGGGGCAGGAATAGGCTGGGGATATTGGACGGCATCAAGGGAGGAAACAAGTATGAGGAATTGAAGGCGGAATTACTGTGGTAGTTCATGTCATAGTAGTGTTTTTTATTAGGAAAGGCAAGTAAATGCACTGTGCAATTGTGTTGATTGTGGCCATCCAAATCCCACGTAAATCAGTAGTATACCAATAATAATACATTTAATAAGTAAATGGGTGGTGCCCTCTGGCTCATGCCCATGCGGTGTATTAAAGAGTATTTTATAGAATTACAAGGTTTGCATAAAAAGCATCAGTAACAATTTTTTCCTGATGCGTGCTTGAAGTGCTGAATTTAGGCCATTGGTCAAGTGTGCGCATGATTTGCTGATCGTATTAACATTGATATTATGACAGTGCACACCATTATAACTGAAAATTTGGCAATGGAAAGATTTGCTCAAAACGAAGGTCTGGACAGATGACCAAGAGCAGACTCGAGTGTGTGCTTGCAAGGACCTTCTGCAACAGTATTGCAAAGATTGCCCAACCCCCTTACAGTCCTGACTTGGTACCAGCAGACAATTATTCCAATTCTCAAAAGTGAAATCCTCCCTTGAAGGACACTACCATGGGAACCCAAGTGCCATCAAAGAAGCTTGCATGCATATTCTTAAGGACCTTCTGCCTACCAGGAAGCCTTTGAGTTGTGGAAAATCCACTGTCAAAAGTGTGTAGACGCTCAAGGGATGTACTTGGAAGAATTTTGAGTAATTGTAGCAATATCTGAAATAAATTATTTTTACGATACTTTTCATACAAACCATGTACATTTTGGAAATGATGGAGATAGCTTGTGTCCATCAAAAATGTACTTTAACCGGTAGAATATCAATAACAGTAATAGCGCTTGGGAAGTTCTATATGCTGTCTACCACCAACCAGTTCCTGTAACTCTGCCCTGAATTTTCTGCATCCTCATTCTGAGCCGCAGTGCAATTCCAAGGAAGGAGACTATCTTTTCTTCATTCTTCTTGGATCAAAATTTCAAATAGCCAAGCAGTGTAAGCACATGATGGTTGTGCACCTGGGGGCCAGGTGAGGTTTGCGATATTTCCTTTGATAGAAAGCAACAATAGACATTTGTGCTGGCATGATAAAAAAACTGCTTTTGTTTTGCCACTTTAGCTCCAACATTACGTTTTTTTCATTCCTGTCCTACCCTTTTCTCCTATAAACCTACGGGCGAAAGGCATATATTTTTTTGTTGCAGTGAAATTGTCTGGTCTTCTGCATACTATTTATCCAGAACAATTCATTTGTCGGATATAGAAATAGGTGATAGGAAACCCTGCTTATGGCATTAAAATCTCATACAACTAAATAATTTGTTGCCTACCACTTTTATTTTTTTGTTTTTTCACCTGAAAATTAAATCTCGATCATGGCAATAAATTATTTGATTGGAATCCGCAAAGTGGGTACCATTCATTCCCATTTAATGATGAACCTGAATCCTGAACAAGGCATGCAAAAGTACACTCTATGCTGATGATGGTTACATGTTGTAACCTGCTTATAGCAATCAACGTGTACTGATTCTCAAATGGCATTTACTACACCATCAGTAAGGTTTTCACTTAATGGTTCATTATCAAATTAATGAAATTTTACCTATCACAAATTTTACATTAAGTAGTCATTCTCTGTATTAATTAAGCAGATAACATGATTCATTGTGCTAAGTATGCTACATTTTTCAGCCTATAAAACTGAAAAATTTTGATGAAAGATCACTAGAAGTGCTAAAACTATGAAAAGTACCAAATTCCATGACGTTTGGGTCCATCACATATATGAACATATTCTAGGACACCTTATTTGTGACCTAACATCCGGAATATTTCTCTACCTATTCCACCAAAAAACAGTTAATTGGTCTGATCTTTCATGTACTTACAAGATCCTCCTCACTCCATATATGAAATTGACCAACATTTTCCCAGAGCCTCAAGTCATTTCATCTTAATAGTTTTATAAAAACAGAGCTTTAATGCTTAGGAGTAATATAAGGAAATTCTTCTCTGATGGTAATGTTATGCAATATTTGCAAACCTAAAAACAATTATTTTATTATTATAACACATAATAATAATAATAATAATCTTTATTTGCCCAGAAGACACTGACACAGTGTAATAGATACATCATACATACATAAAATATATTCCATATTCAGTATGGTTATTTTTTCTCCATGAATTCCATTACAGAATAAAACTGTTCTTTCCTTAAAAATGATATTAATTTCTTTTTGAACAGGACTGGATCCTTTACGTACTTAAAATCGTAAGGGAGCCTGTTCAGTGCAAGAAGGCCCATTGATTTAGGCCCCAGGGATGTATTTAAAGTCCTGCAATAAGTTTGATGCAGGTCTCTGCAGGCTCTGGTGTGGTGGCAATGAACGTTGTCATTTGTCATATAATTGGATATATTACTTTTAGCGAAAATGCATACGACATAAATGTAAATACATGGAACAGTCAGAATATTTAACCTTTTGAAGAAGGAAAGACAAGGTGCATTGTAGGGAGCATTGCATATTAATCGTATTAAACATTTTTGAGCTTTAAAAATTGAATCAGAATGAGGGGAAGAACCCCAGAACAGAATACTATAGATAATTAAAGAATAAAATTCTCCGTAATAAATTGAAAGTAAGATATCAAGGCTTACAGATTTCCTAATACTTCTAATAAGAAAGCAAATGGAATTTAACCTGCTACGAAGATTGCATATGTGTTCATCCCATGATAAATTTTTATTTATAACAACTCCCAAAAACTTGGATCTAGAAATTTGAGGTACACACGTTCCCCCTAGGTCAATGGCCAATGAAGCAGGGGCTTTATTTTTATTAGAGAAGTATATGAGTCCAGACTTGTCAGGGTTGAGTTTCAGAGAATTTTGTGAACACCATTCACAAAGAAGTTCGGAAACTTTAGCTGCTGTCAAGGTCAAGTTGTTTAACGATGGTGCTGATACAATTACGTTAGTGTCATCAGCATATAAAATTGGCTCGGCTCCTGGAACTGACTGCAGAACTTTTGGTAAGTCATTAATGTAAAGTAAAAATAGGATAGGGCCCAAGACTGAGCCTTGGGGTACACCTAATGTAACTTCTTTACTAGGAGAAGTAAAATTAGTACCGTTCTTTGACAAAATAACCTGTTGGTGCCTTGCGCTGAGGTAAGATTTGATCCAGTTATAAGGGATACCTCTGATGCCATAGTGTCCTAATTTGGACAAGAGTAACTGATGATTAACTAGGTCAAAAGCCTTGGAAAAATCGAAGAATAGTCCCAAGGTTTCAATTCTATTATCAAGATTTGAAAGTATTAGGTTTACGAGGTGATAGGTAGCTGTAGATGTAGATCTGCATTTCCTAAAACCATTCTGTGAGCCAGACAAGAGATTAAAAGATTCAAGAAATGATGTAAGTCGATTATGGAAGACCTTTTCAAATAGTTTCCCTATCTGGTTTAATAAAGATATTGGACGGTAAGAATTCATATCCTGCTCACTACCTTTCCCTTTATAAAGTGGTACAACTTTGGCAATTTTAATGGCATCAGGAAAAACACCAAGTTGTAGGGATTTATTAATTAGGAAGAGTATCTGTTCCTTGATAGAATTAATTGATTTTTTTATCACAATCCCTGGGATACCATCTGTACCAGGACTACTTTTGTTAGGGAATTTTTTAATGATGTTCATCAGTTCCAGTTCAGTACAAGGAAGCAGGTACAATGAATTAGACAGGCTTGGGATTAGAGGATAATTAACAGGAATTGGAGTATTTGTAGTAGTCTGGTGGGACAAGTAGAAGTCATTTAAGTTGGATGCCATTTGAGAGTAATCAGAAATAACATTACCGGTGGAGTCCTGTAATTTGAAATCATGATGATTATTGATAGAACACTTAGCTTCCTTTATAATATTCCAAATTTCTTTAGATTTGTTATCGGCATTGAGAATTCTACAGTTGTTAAATGTTTTTTTAGCCAGTTGTAACTTTTGACGGTACATTTTTTTCAGTGTTCTATACTCCAAGCAGTCTATCGAGTTACATTTATTTTTATTAGAGATAGCTAACTCCTTCATTTTTTTCGAGAGGCATCGTATTTCATCGGTGACCCAATGGTTTCTAGTATTTAAGGACAAGTTTCTAGTTTTGTGGGAGACCAATGGAAAACAAATGTCAAAGTAATATTGATATGAAGAATAAAAATACTCAAATGAGTCATTGTAGGATCTGAGTTGGTATAAATCAGACCAATCATGGGACTTCAACATATAATTGAAGATAATAAAGTTTTGCTCTGTAAACTGCCTTTTATAAATTTTTTTGCAGTGACTAGGAGAAGAAATTAAAATCTTGCATAGAAGAGGATAGTGATCTGATATGTGGGATTTGATTACTTCAGTATTTACTTTTCCCAAATCAATGTTTGTTAAGATATTGTCTATAATAGTAGAGGAAAGGCCGTTTACCCTAGTGGGTTCGGTATTAGTAACACAAATGTTGAAAGAGGTAAGGATATCTAAGAATTCCTGTTTGGCTTTGGAATTACTTGCGAAATCACAATTAAAGTCCCCAGTTATAATTAAATTAGGTTTTGGTATAGCATCATGAATTAGCTCTAATAGTTTGGCAAGTTTGTTAAGAAAAACACTAAAATCACTCGAGGGAGAACGATAGATAGATAATAAATGATATGCGACATTATTTACACTGAGACCCACGACACAGGACTCGAAGGACAACTCTTCATTGAGAAAATCCTGTGAGAAACAGGTTGGGAAAAGGCGCACACACTGTGAAACTAGAACCAATACACCTCCATTTCTATGCTTTGAACGGCAAAATACATCGGCGATGGAATATCCAGGTAGATTTAAAAATTTCAAATCACTTAATTTCAACCAGTGTTCATTAATACAAAGGACATGAGGTTTATATTCACATATTCATCAATCTATATGATGCATTTAGTGTTCTTTTGCATACATAAGCCTTTAAAAACAAATCATTAGGCTTCATTCATATTCATGCTTTCGGAAAATGGGTATTCAGTTGACCTGCAGCAAGTTTAAATAGCACTAAGTTTTGAAACAATATGTATAGTTAAATAATATACAAGAATGGTTTTTTACCTTTCAATTCCATTGCCAAACTTGAATCTCCATTCTGAGTTATCATGAGATATGGAATTCACTGCATCATTTTAAAGTGTAATTTAAGGGACTAATAATGACCACAGGTCACGGGAGCCCACAAATTAATCATAGAAAATGCATTTCAGCCTTGCAGGCTTTTTTTTAATTTTATTTTTCCTCTTCCTTTGAGTATCGTTACATAGGATTTTCCTTGACAGTGGAGTGAACCTTGTAAGATATTTGTTTTCTGTGAAATATCATAGCTACCAACCCAAGCTAATAATTTTTCCAGAATTCATCTGGTATATTTGTGTGTAAGCTTTGGGCCTTCTCTGAGAGAGCTCAATCAATCTACAATGAGAATGTCCTTTTACATGTTATCTATTTTAATTTGTGTTCTATTGTGCCAGTCAAATGTTATATTTCTCAGTGTAAATTACATTTCTTGGATAGCTCAAGTGGTTTAGATCATCCGCTCGGCAAGTGGAAAGATCCGGAGTTCAAGTTCCGGTCTAGGAAATATTTTTACACTCGTGATTTTCCTGATACCGCCTTCCCTATCTCTACTCTGTTCATCCTTTATATGTGTTCCTATCCCTTTTCCTTATATTTATTTCTATGTGAATGAGTGTGTGTGTGTATATATATATATATATATATATGTATATAATATATGTATATATATATATATGTATATAATATATGTATATATAATATATATGTATATATATATATATATATATATATATATAATATATATATATATATATAAAATATCTTCGAAATGGAACGCTCTTCGGCGACACACAAATATATAAAAAAACACAGATGTAGATTTTTAGAATATAGAGACACAAAGAAAGGACACTCACAATTTGTTATTTTACGTTTCGACAGCACGGCTGTCGTCTTCAGATTCTGAAGACGACAGCCGTGCTGTCGAAACGTAAAATAACAAATTGTGAGTGTCCTTTCTTTGTGTCTCTATATTCTAAAAATCTACATCTGTGTTTTTATATATATATATATATATATATATATATATATATATATATATGTATATATATATAATAAATTGGACAGCAACAAACAAACAATATAGAAACACATAAAAATTATCCAGATATCCATGAGTGATATTTTTATGCGTTTCTATATTGTTTGTTTGTTGCTGTCCAATTTATTATTCAGCACTTCCGTGTTATGTCGACAAAATCATACATATATATATATATATATATACACACACACACACACAGGGTGCAGCGCTTAGATCTGGACCAATTTCAATTTGAATTTCCCGCCATATCGTAGTTCCACTGGAAGTCTTAATTGGCGCTCTTGAAATCTATAGGCATCTAGTAAATAGTCATAACCGCAAAATGGCCAAAATGTTACGTACCAGTGCGGAATGCAACCTAAAAGCCACTTTTATCAAAAGTGTTCCCGCTGGATGTTCGCCCAGTGAAAAAGTTCAATTCTTCAGGTATCCCAGATCAACTGTTTACGATATTGTGGCTAAGTATAATGCTTTGGAAAAGTTAGGGGAAGGTTTTGTTGACCTGGCCCAGAAACATGTGTCACGAACTGCAGCAGGCATCCAGAAGGCTCAAGCGCTGATTTCAGAGGACCCGGAGCAACCGCTGAAGAAATTGGCATCAGAATTGAATGTTAGCGAGTGAGCAATGCCTCGGATGACAGAAAAGGGCCTACGGATACAAGTCATACGCAATAAAGGTTCAACACATGCAGTCAGCAGCTGCCAGAATAAAGCGGATTGTTCGCTGCAACCTGATATTGTATTCTATAAAAAATGAAGCTACAGGGCAAATCAGATTCTGTTCAAATGAAAAAATGTTCACCATTGATGCAAAGATAAGCCGGAGAAATGATCGCTGGCACGCCCACGACCCCGAGGACTTCCCGATTGTTACTTGAACAAAATTTACGGCTAGTGTTCACATCCTAGGTGTTATGTCCAGTAAGGGTAATTATCAGGCCGCCACATTTATTTGAAAAGTGACAAAAAATCTCAAAAGTCTGTGCGCAAATTTTGAAGAATGTTGTGAAACCGTGGATGGTAACTGTGGCCTCGGGGAGACAATATGTCTTCCAACAGGACCAGCTCATATGAGTCATTTAGTCCAAAACAGATAACATTGACATGTTCTGGTCAATGGAGTTCTGGCCCCCGAATAGCCCTGACTTGAACCCCCTTGACTATTATGTATGTTTGCAGCATAGTCGAAAGAGCTATCAATAAGACGAGGCACCGTAATGTCGGATCTCTATGCACCGCTATCGTAGAAGCATTTGCAAATATGGACAGCGCTGTTATAAAGAGTGCGTGCAATAAATTCAGGGCAAGATTGGAGGCGGTCATTGCAGCTGAAGGGGGTACATTGAGTAATGTTACTCTTCAAAGATACCACTTCTTGTAAGTTAAAGGATTTTCATTTGTATTTTTTAAAATATGTTTTTGAACAAAAGTTACATTTGTCCGGATTTATATTACATATATGTATATATATATGTATATATAAATATATATATATACGTGGGTCACAGTATTCGAGAGGGTAGAGCGATGGACTACTGACCTGAGGGTCCCAGGTTCGATTCCCGGGCAAGTCTCTGGGCACCTGCAGCCTCACCCAAGCTATATGATTTTTCGGGTACCAGTTCTTCCTGAGAAGCCATAACCAGTCCAGGGAAAGGAACTGGCCCCCTTACCCTGATGTGTGAATATGCCGTCAGGCTTAGTACTAGGTGAGCTCTACCATCACCTACCAAACCGACCTTTGGGTTGATTACTGTGTTTATTTATATATATATGTATATTATATATATATAAATATATAAAATAAACATAATATATGTAAATGATAAAAAACCATAATCATGGTTTTTCCTGCAGGGAAACATATGATAGTGATGGGGGATCGGAATGCAAAGATAAGCAAAGGAAGAAATGGTGATGAGGTGGGGGACTACAGTTTAGGCACAAAGAATGACTGCGGGGAGAAAGCAATTGAATTCTGCAGGAGACAGGTTAGTCATCACCAACACTAGACACCATAAAAGGCATAGGTATCCATGGAAAATGCCAGGTGACTCAGAAAGGTATCAGTTAGATTATATTCTGGTTAGGCACAGGTTTAGGAACAGTGTGATCTATTTGCACAGCTTCCCAGCAGCGGAACTGGACTTAGTTCACAATTTATTTATTATGAAGTGTAACATTTAATTGGAAAAGATAATAGCAGGGAAGGCAGCTTAGGAAATGGGACGTAGAAACATTTACTGGATATACTAGGAAGCAGTATCAGCAGGCTGTAGAGAAAATCAGGAGTGAGGAAGTAGAGCTGGGTGCTATTGAGGAAAAATGGAAATTCAGGGATATAAAAAGGGATATCGAAAGCTGAAAAAGAAACTATAGGATATGTTAATAGGAAAAGGACAAGGAAACCATGGATTATGGACAAGATGAATGGAAAGATAGATGAGAGAAGTAAATTGAAATATGAAAATAGTGTTAGGCAGAAGGAAGTATAAAGAATTCAATAATTAATTTAGATTGGCAACAAATAGGACAAGAGAAGCGTGATAGAAGACAATGCGAGGATATGCAAACAATAAAGAGAAAGGGTAATATGATGCAGTTTAAAGGAACATTAACACACTGTTGGAAGCAAGAAGGAAAAATCTCAGTTAAAAATCAGAGATGCTGGGAAAAATATGTTAAACCAGAAAAGATTCAAGAGAAATGGAAGGAATATATAGGAGCTGTATGGTAAAAAAATTAGGCCACCAAGGTCAGACGTAGAAAGAGAATGGCGTAGATGAAGATAGCTTAGGTCCAGGCTCAGTAAACAGTGAGATAGGAAGGGCATTAAGGGAGATGAAATCAATGAGGCAGTGCAGGTAGACAACATTCCTGCAGAACCACTTCAAGGTTTAGGAAAATCTGGAGGTATTTATGGGCTAATTTGTATCATTTACGAGGGATTTTTGATTGGAAGACTTCATCAGATGTGTTAGTTCCTATTCCAAAATAGGTTACATAATGTGAGGACTACAGAATAATAAGTTTGATTTTGCATGCCGTTGAAGTGGTTCTCAGGATCATCAACAAGAGAATGGAGAGTAGGGAAAATGATTGCTTACGGAATGATCAGTGAGGCTTCGGCAAGGGGGGAGGGATTACGTGATGCCATTGGGGTAATAATATCACTAATGGAGCAGCACATATCATACCCCCAGGATGTATTTTTTTATGCTTTGTAATTTTGAGAAGACGTTTGATTGAGTGAAACGGGTAGAATTAATGAATGTTACTGAAAAGTAGAGTAGTATGAGTAGATTGGAGGGATAGGCCCTAATCCATAACCTATACATGTCACAGACTGCTCAGGTTAGAGTGACGGATGGAGAGTTCAGATGGGCAACATTAGGAAGAGGAGTAAGGCAAGGTTGTCCATTAACACCGGTGCTTTTCAATTAATACTATATGTGGAGGAAATGTTTTATGAGGCATGAGAAAAACTGGAGATAGGAATAAAAGTTGGTGGAAAATTTATTGAATAATTTAGGTTTGTTAAGCTCTGGATAGCAAGCCAAGTCAGCCAAGGAGTAGCAAGCATTGCTGAGTGACTTGGGAAGTCAGGGTGATAGGTATGGAATGAGAATAAATTTGAGCTAAATAAAGTTTATGCTGATTTTAAGGAAGGGATTACACACGTTAAATATTAAAATAAAAGTTCTTCGACTGGAGCAGGTGAAAGAGATGACTTAATCTCAAAGGTTTTGGACCAAAATGATCACAGCAGTAAGGACATTAGCAGAATTGTTTTAAGCAATGAATTTTTTACAAGGAGGAATTGATGACAGATAAGGATGTTTGGAAAAGGCTCATTAAAACTTTGATATGGAGCGCAGTTATGTACAATACGGAAATATGGTCAATGAAGCAGGTGTACTTATGTCTACCATTTTAGCCCTAGGTTCCAGGGCCAGGTCCCATAATTTACACCATATGTACCGGCACTGAGAGAATGGTGCCTTCATAGGACATTATGAAAGTCATTTGCATGATTTTATTGCGACCCGACTATCCATAGCAGCTCGGTACAACCAGTCAGGAAATGTGGTTGCGGTCTGTCCTTCCAACCCAGTCGGTCCACCAGTTTGCTCCGAGCAGAAAGACGTGCCTTCACATGGTGTGCTTTCAACTTTTTAGCATGGCACGATGGAGCGATCGCTTGACTATATCAATGCCCCCAGCCACACGTCCTTCATTGTTGCCAACTTCCTGAGCACCATCCCAGTGGTCCCCCAGCCCCCTTGTAGTCCTGACTTGGCTCTGCGCGACTTTTTTTTGTTTCTCTGAATGATGGGAGAGCTGAAAGAAAAGCATTGGGAGGGAGTGGAAAACATCCAGAAGTATGTTACAACATTCCTGAGAAAAATTACCATTGAAAATTTTCAGTGTCTCCCAGGTGTGGCAATCACATCTCCACAAGTGTATTGAATCAGGGGGAGAGTATTTTGAAGAGTTTAAGCATTTGTTCACGTACAATCAATAAATACATTTTACCCAGAAGAGGTCCACTACTTTCATAGTGGACCCTGCATTTCTCTTTTCCTAATGATGCATCCCAGATAAAGTGTTCATTAGGTAATAAATCCACGGGACACCCCTTCAAGTTTGTAAGATTGATTCATTGTGACTTCTCATCTGAGTATATATCCTCACCTAAAATATGGCCAAAATGATTTTCAAAATAACACTTAGGTATCTATAATGATTTTGGATCATAGATCTTATTCAAATGGTGGGTTTTATTGTGGAAATATGCTTTTTCTATGGCTTGCAATAAAATATTTGTATTAATTACAAAAATATTTATTTAAAATTCAAGATATATCCTCTTAAGAATAGTTGATGTGTAGAATTTCAATTTTCCTGGGAATAAATTCATAATAAGCAGCACAGTCTACGAAATAAAAGATGACAGCTACAACAGCCTTTGCTTAAGAGAGGCTCTACTCATGCTTAAGAGGGGTCATGGACCAACCATAACCTAATTTTATTCACAGAGTCAACGTGTTTAAGGCCTAATGAAAGTGTATGAATGTTTTCATCAATAATTATTCAAACACAGTGTGTCTAAAATTAAGGATGCTTGGACTATGCATAAATCTAGGCTCTTAAACATGGTTGTAGGCTTAATAAAATAGGCATGCCAACAACTTTAATTCATTGAAGAGATATTATAATAAATAACATTAAAAAAACTAAAAGTACTTTTGGCATTAATGTACATTGAAGAGGCATAAAAAATGAGAGCATACGTGGTCTACACTAACATAAATTTTTGACCTAAACAATCATTGAAATATTAAAAATACACTGGCAAGAAAAACTTGTGAACCTTTAGGCCTTACGAGGGTAGTTTGAGAGAAGAATAAAATATTACATACATAGACATACTTTTGGTGTCATGGATAGGAAATGCCTAGGCCAAGTTACTTATTGTGATATGAATAAAAACCTAAGTTATCAACCCGAAGATTGGTTTGATAGGTGAAGAAGGGCTCCCTAGTACTAAGCCCAATGGCATGTCAAATTCACACATTAGCCAGGTAATACTTAATGGGCATCATTTCCTTTCCCTGACCCACCCAAACAGAATCAAACAGCTTGGGGGAATAAGTAATCTTAGTATTTTTTCACAAAAACTTTATTGCACTACAGCCAGATTTGATGCATCAGATGTAAAATTTCATAAAATGCCAGGAAATATATACACAGCAGCAGTAGTAGTAGTAATATACTTTCACAAGGAGAGACCGAACGCTTCCAATTCAGCTCGAGTGAAGGCGAGGGTGCCCATCACACGGAATCAAACCAGTGCCTCCACTTCAAGTCAGTAGCCCAACAATTTACTGGCTTGACTACCACTTCTCCTATATTGGGTACAAGATATTTATTAGGAAACTTCTTAATTGGTAATCACGAAAGCAAAATACTTTGTTTCCATGATTTCACATGGTAAACACCAACATTTGACATTGAAGTTCCACCGGATGTGGACAGTGGAGCGTGTTCACTTAGATAGGTTGGGTCACTCTGAGACCAATATCCAATACCAGCCAACTAATCAATTTGCACAAACCAGAAAAGGTGAACTTACATACCATAGCCCCTAAAATGGCACTTAATGCGCTAGTGACCAACAGTAACTACAAACAACTATAAATGAAGTGGACTCAAAGGAAAACAAAAGAGAAGTGCTAGGCATCATACATGATCCCAGTGATGTGGAATAAAATACCACATTTTGGCATATGCACGCGGCATAGACAAGATTTGACTAACTAACCAGCTCTCAGTTTCAATGAATTTAGCAATGATGGAAACTCCCGTACTGGTACCATTCCATTTTAAAATAATAGAATGCACTTTGAAACTGTTAAATTTTCTGCAGCACAACCCGATTTAATATACACTGACAAAAAGAATGCAGGATTTTATGTATGGCTGGGTATAACTGAATAAGCCGTGCCATATTACCAGAAACTAAACAAGTCTAAAAATCACATGAGTGAAAACAGTGGACTCTCGTTTTCCCGCGAGCTGGCCTCTCAAATTTCCATAAGATTACTGGATTTTGTAGTATTTGAGCACCACAGAAAACTTTAATTGTTGTGAGCAGCATTATAGCTGCTTACGTATACAGGTATTTCTGCTTATCACTTAATGCATACTTCCAAGTACATATGCCTTGGGAGGCTAGCAGTGGTCCAAATAGTATTTTCTAGTATGCTCAATATTAAAGCTTATTCCATTCAATTTTGTCATGATATCTTGACTTGGAAATTGTCAAGAAAATCAAAGTAGCGGGGCAATAAGGCACCTGAGTAACTTAAAGATATCAGAGGCAAGAAAATACCATGAGAGGAAGTGGAATATCCATCTTAGAGGTGGTAATTGTGGGGAAAATTGGTGATATTTTATGACTTAAAAAAATAACATCATATTCAACCATCACCCCACCTTAATCAGAGATTTGTTGCCTTCCCAGATTGATTCAATTGAATTCAATAGCCCTGGAGATGATGGGCAAGTCTGCTATTGAATTGTTGGTGGAGATGGAAACCCTAAACTGATGGAAAACCCCAGAGAATGGCCCCACCTTGAAGACATGCAGGAACGTAATAAAGGAAAAACGAAAGACAATGGGTAACAGAAAATGGTGTGTGCCGCAAGCTGTAGAGGCTTGAAAGCTCTTTAGACTGCATCTGTAACATGAAAAATGAGATCATCCAATGGCAATAAGGACAGCCGCATGAGCTAACTGGGGAGATAAGGTACATGAGGACCTTTTTCACAGCATCACACTTACAGCTGAAAAACAATTACACATAGTTAAAAAGTAGAAAGAAGTTGTCAAGGTTTAAAGTTAAAACAACAGCAATTCGCTTCTCAACCTCAAGAACCAATCAAACTTCAAGACTCACAAAGAAATAATTTCCAGAGTTTATTTGAAAATATTTTACAAAAGACCGTATTGTATCCATTCCTTATCAGTATCTGACATGGCACACTTAATGACATTTATTTCATTATTGTAAGAGAACAATGCTTACCATTCCATGCAATGCCTTTGGTAAACACTCTTTTAACTTATTTGTTTCTTTTGCATGGTTTTCAGAGGACAAATACTTCTCATGGCATTTAGCCCATGAAGTGATGAATAAGTGTAGCATGGTCACATTTTTCAACTTCATTAACCTCCTCGTTAATCTCCATTTCTGCCTCCTGAATCAGCAATGTCTGCACTTTCATCATCCTCTTCCATCCGTCCAAAATCTACAAATAGGAAAGAACAAGTCAACTATAAAACGTGAGAATTTCACATTAAGTTTCAAGATTCTCAAATGATTCTGCACTAGATGTCATAAGGTCTACAACCAAATGAATATACCAATAGATTATTATAAATTTACACTCAAAATTTTGTTATTCATATTTACCATACACAAACAAGTTTGACAGAATGCTGATTAAGTTTGAATCACACCAAAAATTTTATGGTTATTTGAAAATCAAAGCCATAATAACACTGTGACATCTCAAGAGACTATAACTGGTTAGGTGGATTGATTATAAGGCAGATTCATACAATTAAGTGAATAAAGAAGCCTGAATCTGTTGAACAAATCCCTTGATAGATAATAAAAATGCAGACTTAAAAAAGTTGTTTTTAAAACTGAATATTGTGATATGAAACAATTACATGGAGAAAATATATTCATTACATGTAGATACTTTCACTATGGTAGAGTACAAAACAATTATTTAACTGGGAAATTTACCGAGAAAGCAATTCATAGTGAAATTAGAAATCATTCATTTCTGATTGCCACGAGCACTCTGCAAGGACTAGAAATCACATAAAATGTGGATATATTTGCCGAAGGACAACATTTTGAGTGCCACATGAAATGGTTCTTAGACTGATTGAGAAATCACCAGAAAAAAAATTAAGAAGTGAGAAAATACTTTAACTTGAAAAATATCCTATTTAATCCTCTTAGTGCGGCGGGCCGATATATTGGCTTTTGTATCCCTGGCGAAAAGTGCGGCGGGCTGATACTACCTTGATCAAAAAGTTCCCGGAATAACCACCGTGTGGCGCTCCCATCGTTCCGATTTGAGTTCTGTTTTTTTTGTTAAATTGGTACATCTGTTGTTGATATTCCCTTTAAATCTTAGTGTCATAACTTGACATTTGCAAAAGTTACGTAGCCAAGAGTACATCTATCTCTGTGTGTGTTGGCGATTTTTTACAATTGCAGAAATGGATTTAAATTTTTAACAACGAACTTGTATTAAATTTTGCGTAAAAAACGGATTTAGTGGCGCACGGACGTTGGAAATGTTGGAAAAGTGTTTCGGCAACGATTCTCTAAAAAAAAACGGTCGTTTACCAGTGGCACGAGCGGTTCAGAAGTGGTCGTGAGTCAATCGAAGATGATGAACGCAGTGGCAGACCATCGACATCGAAAGTCGGTGAAAAAATTGATAAAGTAAAAGAAATGTTGGTCAATAACCGCAAATTAACCATCAGAGAAATAGCGGAGGACTTGAACATTGCCTATGGATCCGCCCAAGACATTGTGGTTAATGATTTGGGTTTCCGTCGTGTAGCAGCAAAGTTGGTGCCAAGAGACCTCAATTTCATGCAAAAAAGAGACCGTGTTGACGTCGCAAAAGACATGATTTGCGAGGCTGAATCCGATCCCACATTCATCAAAAGGATCATTACTGGAGACGAGACGTGGGTTTATGAGTACGACATGCAATCCAGACATCAGGCAAGTGAATGGCGTTCACCAAATGAGCTGAGACCAAAAAAACCACGTCGTTTTCAGTCAAAAAAGAAGGCAATGCTGACGGTTTTCATGGATTACAACGGTGTAGTGCATCATGAATTTTTGCCAGAAGGCCAGACAGTAAACAAAGAGTATTATTTGGGCGTTATGAGACGTTTGCGTGAAGCAATTCGCCGAAAGAGACCAGAAATGTGGGCAGAAAACTCGTGGATTTTGCACCATGATAACGCACCGTCGCACAGTGCTATCATTATTCGTAATTTTTTGACGAAAAATGCAACAAATACCATCCAACAGCCACCGAATTCACCTGATTTGGCTCCCTGTGACTTCTTTCTGTTCAATCGAGTTAAAAAACCATTACGGGGAACGCGTTTTAGCAGCCGAGAGGAAGTAATGGAAAAATCGCAGGAAGCACTGATGGACATACCGAAAACCGAATATAAAAAATGTTTCGAGGATTGGATCAAGCGCTGGCATAAGTGTGTTGCAGTCGATGGGGATTACTTTGAAGGGGACAATATAGATTTAGATGAATAAACTTGTATTTTTAATTTTCTGAATAACTTCCGGGAAATTTTTGATCAAGGTAGTATATCGGCTCTTGCGTAGGCTATTGTTTAAATCGCTGTAACTTATGGTTTTTTTCTTTAATAATGTATGGTTTTCGTGCTATCAATAGGGTGAATTCCATACAATTATATAACATATTTTTTAATTTTTTATTAGCAATTTTAAATGCTTTTCAAAAAGTATAATTGTTACTATAATTTTACGTTCAGTTTTGTACATGTCGGGAAGCTCAGCCTAATTGTCTGCTCGTTTTTTTTCTGAGTGGTCTTTCCACTATGAAAAGCCACTGAAAGGCTACTAATCTGTTTTCATCTGTAACATCTGTAATCTCTTAAATGCGTTATGGTGTGGTGGTGTTGATATATTACTGCTTATTCAGACTTTGTTGATGTGATGGAAATGAGAGCACTGCTTTGTAATCATTTTGGTTTCTCTTGCCGTCCATCTTATCTAATCATTTGCGCCCTGTGTATTGGATTACATTGTCAGCAGTTCTCTGTGAGTTAGAACTTCGTTTTTTTCTGCCTTTAGATTGTAAGCACATTGCTGCAGTCTCGAGGAAAGGGGGAAAGTCCCAATTTGACTCAGTGAGAGCAGCCTTTTCAACAAAATCGAACTATGCAGAGGCTGACAAAAAAATTTGCAATTTACTGGTTTTTCTTTATTTATTTATAATTTTTTCTACATGTCTTTTTGATTCTTTCTTATATTTAAATATGGTAGTTTTATTGAAAAATGTTTGAAAAAAATATTAGTACTGTGTCTAAAAATCGAAATATTATTGCTAAAAAAATATTCTTTAAATTTATAATACTGTAATAATTACATTTATTTGGCAGATGATGTAAATGTATAACATCATTTTTAACTACAATATTTTATTTTAAAATAAAAAAACTGCATATGGATATCTAAACAAATAACTTCATAATGTTTTTTTTCCTAAGGTGATACATTTTCTTAAATTACCCTTCGCACTTCTCACTAGTACTACTGGAATCCCCACCGCACTAAGAGGGTTAACAAAATAAATTCTTCTGCTAGTAAGAAGATAAGCCATAGGCATAAGTGAAAGATGCATTTTTTATTGTCTCAGTTTTACAACTCGGGTTTACCATTTCTTGTGTACTTGTAGTGTAACTATTGTTTTTAATAGACTATATTTGTAGTTAAAGGTTTGGAAAATGTTGTAACCGACACTCATCTGACAAGCCTAATAAGATATTTAACAAGTACTGTGATTTTTATAGACGGAATATAATCATTATTCAAATGTACTAACCTAGATGAGTTTCAGGTCACAAACATCAGATATTCACATAAAAATTAGGTAAAGCAAAGTTATCTCAGACAATATCCAGAAGTTTATATATATATATATATATAATTTACTTTCTAAGCCCATTGGAAGTCCAACTTGTTGTCAAATGACAAAGAGTGAAATAGAGTTACAAAACATAAATGGATCAATTATTCCAAAACCTATTTACAAAATTCAACGGTTTGTCTGAATTAAAAAGTCATTTTCATTCATGTATATACTAATGAAATTATTACAAAACTCTATACGAATCAGGTCAATTGATTCAAATAGCTCTTTAAACACTTTCAGATATTTAATTATAAAATATTTACTTTTTTAGAATAGATGAGACAGAAAAAGTACTTGTTAAAGAATAAAGAAATTTTTTTTTCCATTCCATTTGCAAAAACCTCAGTCATCACCAGGTACAAAAATATCCCTTCGCATTAGACAAACATTTCTTTAATTGTCTCGACCTTCTTTGCACACGTGAAAGTCTGCATATTGGTAATTTTATTGGAAAAAAAGACAAAAGATCTAGGCAGTTGGAAACAGTTGACAATGGTTCAGTATAAAGGTATATATAATGTTATAACAGAAGTCTGTTGTTATGTTAAAAATATAGGGCTGGGAATCTTTACAAATCATGAGAAAAAGAGGCAAACTTTGTGGAATGTTCCGCATACTTAAGGGCGATAAAGCTTAAAGAGAATTAAAAAAGGGCATAAGAAATCGTAACTTAAACTCAAGGGAGAAATTACCATAAGTACAACGTGAAATTCCAGGTGCACAGAACTAATATAAAAAAATTTCATTTCTCAACACAAAACTCATTGTCGGGAACAATCTACCAGCAGAACTATTTGAACTCTTCCCAAACAATATTAATATATTTTAGAAAGGATGGAAAAAATTAATACGATAATCGCATGTATAAAAGTAGAATTTTAAGCATGAACCCACTTTAAATGAATATTAGCACCTGACAAACTGCCAACTAATCACAATTACCTTTCATAAGAATTTTCAAAACAGTACGTCATGCTTATGTGCAACTATGATCCCTTCAATCCTTCATGGCATGTGCCACATGGGCAATAGCCTAGTCTTAACAAAAGATGCCAAGGGGTGGGCAATTAGACATCCCGTGCCATGGATGGCATACTCCAATTAATGTACCTGCCACATAGCACCCCAAGTAGGGATCAGGACGCTACTGAAAATCCTGCCATCATTGGGATTTGAACTCAGGCTCTCAGTTTGGCAAGCCAGTACAAAATCCATCTCACCAACCCAATTACCAGCAGTTGTATGCTAGACAATACATCAGGGAAAATATGCATGAGTCAACAGCACTCTAGAATAGACTGCCTGGGGGCAGCAGTGAACTACCCCCACCACCTGAGTAGAAGCACTACCCCCACACTGGCCCAAAGTGCTTTCTTTCCCCCCTTCCCCCAATAAACACACCCTCCTACTAACCACTGAGAGAAAACACACAGCAAATAAACTGGAAAGTGTTATGGCACAGAAAAATTGTAGTAATTTAATTTTTAGGTGCCTAGACGACTGAGGTCATTTGCATGGGATATTTGTAACATGATCTAAAATGCAAATGGCCATAGGGCTTTCTATACACAAGACTGGGGAAAATATTAGTCATACAACAATTTAATTTCTTAAAAACATCTTTGCATTCAACACCCTAAGAATTGGCCTCAATTCATTGCCATAGCAGTTTATGAAATTAACTTGTACTTTTTTCCTTCAGCTTCGAATAACAACTTGAGCAAAGGGTTCAAGGATTTATTTGATAAGGGCACTGCAACTTCAAACTTGACCAAACTTGGCAAGTTCTGCATGGTAATGATCTCGGGTGAGGGCAAAGCATTTACCTTCTCCTTTCCGGGTGCTTTCCAAAGGGCCAACCCTCATGGAGCGCGGCTGGCCCCCTCGCCCCGGGACCAGACCTGCCTTAAGCAGACGATTGAGCCTCTCCACCTCCTCCAGGGAACTCGCCCTCGCTATTGCCTCGCGGATCTTTCTCACATCCTCCTGAGCTGGGCCTACAGGGACAAAATTTTTAACAATGCTGGACATAAAAAGATCCCACAGAATACATTGAATTTTTAACACTTATCAATTTCACGAAAAATCTTATTGTTTTAGTGGAGAACGTGTGAAGCATAGAAATGTGCATAAGTTGGTTATTAATTGTGACCAGGGAGACAAGGCAAACAGTGCTGTATGTTTTTGCACAAATACAATCTTATTTCTCCTTCAACTGGAATGCCAACCAAGCTACTTTTTACCATAAAAATGAGAATTTTTCTAATGGACTCTTTAGGAGGTCACAGCTTTCATTGTAAACAGCACAACGTCCAATCTGATCAAGAGTAAAGATGTTAATGACAACTTTGACAACGCCCACCTGATGGTTTTGGTGCATCTAGCCCTGCACCAGGAACAAAAGTCTTTGCTTTCTTGGCCATTTCCCTCTGCATTTCTTTTCCTCTCTTGCTCTTGAAAAGTGTATTTGCTTCTTCTCTTTCCTAGGTTAGTAAAAATATTCAAGCTCAATGAATTACAAGAATAGGTGATTTAAAAAATTCCCTCATTCCAAGCAAAGGTTAAAAACAAAAAGTGGTTAATACTTTTGCATTCCACATCCAAATTGTGTAAATATTGATTAAAGACCTAAAATTTTTGCTCCACTGCCAAAAGTCTCTTCAGGAGTGATGATCTTAACATCACAATTCAATAACATAATTTCATTGGACTAACTAAAAACCCTCTTCATTAGGAATAGAAGCTATTCTCCTATTTAAATGACCAACAGTTAATTTTACAAAAATTGACCTATTCTGGTACTCTCACCTTCATTTTGATCTTACGGAAGTCAAGTAATAACAAATTTGGCAGCTTGAAGGCAACATACAAGCGATAGTGTGGCTGCGTTGTCACGGGATTGTGCAGCAAACTGAGTGTTGTAAGTTTCTTGAGAGATGCAAGTGGATCAATGTCAGCAAGTTCCTGAATGGAATTACCAGTGAGGATCAATGACTCAAGGTTGGGCAACGAGCTCTCCAGGGACTCAGCTATTCTACTGCAAGGAAGATAAATCAAACACAATTACAATTAGAAGATACTAAGAGCAAAGGGAGATATCTCAAACTCAAAATATCCAATTATAAAGCTTTACAATACATTGTCAATGTCACCCTCTATCGTGGATTAGGCTCTCAGCCAGTGTTGGCATCAAATTATAGGAACTTTCACCTTTTTTGCATGTCTTCCCACATTTATTTTACAATTTTGTTTGTATTAAAGAGCTTCCCTTGAAAATTTGCCTTCTTTCATCCATTCTACAAGGACCTCCATAATACCCTACTATCTCTTATTTTCTTGTTAACATCTTGCATTTTAAGTTCTTCCCTATTTACTAACTTCATTCTTCCTAGTGTATACCCTTTAATTGAGCTAAAATATTGGATTTTTGCTGCTTGAACCTAGTTTTGGCCTTTCCTTTTTTGTAACCGGCATTCAGAACCATATGACTTCACCTCCAAAAATTTCTAATTTTTTTGTCTTTTTCAGGGGTACAGTAAAATAATAAAGGCAGCAGAGTCTATGAAAGTTTGAAGAATGATCTTTGTATGGTCTCTTCTGTTTCTTGCATAATTACTATTATTATTTCTCACCAGGCGATCAGGATACAATACAATATGAGGTAAATTGCACATGACATAAGGCAAGTTAGTTAATGTATGATGAATCACAAACTACATAGAAATAAGTAAAAAATTACAAAAAACCACACAGAAATATGTTAAGATGTACAACATACTAATGAGTACTAAAGTATCCTTTCACATAATAAAACATCTCCTTTTGCAGGTATTCCCAAAGTTCAACTTTCAAATTACCAACACACTATATTTCTTTCATTGATCGAGGTAAATTATTAAATAATTTGACATCAATTTTCTTGAATCAACCATTTCAAGCTTTCGTTCTTACATATATTTAAGTATATTGTTAATACATCCTTTGTGTTAGGAGTATGCACATCACTGTTTAGTGTGAAGCAATCCACATTACTTTTGACATTGATAATTACACTTTAAATACATATACATGATAGAGAAAGTACCGTATTTTCCCATCGATAACATGTGCGCTTTCTATACAAAAATGTTCATATGATTAAAAAAAAATTTCATTGTGCATTATGTAAATTGAAAAAATCCCAACATTTACATACCTATGTACACAATATGTCACTGTGACACCCTGTGAAGTTGTACGAATGCACAGATTATTTCGTTTCATGAATCGAAATCCCCATGATGGGTAGGCTTTAAAGTTTTCTATTTTGTATTCTTCTGCAAGTACTTTTACCTTCAGCAACAGGCTAGTAGTTGAAAATTTACTTTCTTTCGCTCTCTCGGAAATAACCTATTCGAGAAGTGTTTTTTCCTGGGTGTCTATAACAGCTGAGCGCCTCCATTAACAAAGCAAAGCATCATTTTTTTGCAGTTCATTTCAATCACTTGGCTCTAATCTCCTTATACTTACGGTAGATAGAGCCACAGGCAATTATGATTCCATGTATTCATTGGTTGTTACCATCTAAATATACCACAACCACAATATATATAGTATATATACAGATGCGCGGCATCTATGCATGTTCAAGATAACTATGTAGCCCTGGGCGCACGGTATCTATACAAATTCATAATAACTAAAAACTTCCAGGAAAATACAGTAATTTTGGGTCCTTAAAACTGGCAGGGACGGGGACTCCATATGGTTTCCCAGCGACAATCCTCACTAGCCTTTTTTGCAGCTTTAAAACATTCTGTGAAGAGTAAGAATCTCCGCAGAAAGGAAAACTATTAATTAATTATGAGTATAATTCACCATAATAGATATCCGATGGTGCTGTTTTGGCAATTGTATGTTTGAGTGGTTACAAAAGATAGCTTATGGAGCTCGGTTTCTTACACAGAGATGTAACATGTTTTTCCCAATAACTATGATGTTTATTGGTTCCTAAAAGACATGTTTGTAAGAAGTATGGAACATGTTACTTTGTCTGCTCATATTCTTTGCAGACAGCACAGAGCGGATATTACAGAGGCAGCATATCTCTCAAAATAAAAATTTAAGTAAGTTTGCAGAGTAAAACAAAAAACTGGAGCAGTAACAAGTATTTTTGTAGAGTTATTTACGAAGTAAATGATTTACCTAGAGAAAGGGAAATGAATACATGAACTGTAAAGCATTGATGATCACAAAGGAGGATAGTTTGAACTGGAATAACAAAAAAGATCTATTTCCCTAAATTTTCTTGGTAGTAATTTCAAGAATTTCACACTGGTACATCCAGGGTTCTTCACAAACATGGATGAGTTGTGGGCAGTTATTCTTAAGACGTTACAACTTCTTGTGTTATACCTACGAACATCAGCATTGATTTTTAGAGCTAACATGACTTTGTTATGCTGCACAAAGATTATAGTATGGAATATATACAAACAGGAAAGAGTTAGAATGTTGAATCTTTTAAATTAAAGTCTACAGCTTTGGCCTTGGTACTTTTCCTGGGATTCTTATAGCCAATTTTTTAAATCTAAAAAGACATATTAAATGATATGAGTGCCCCCACACAGAAATGCCATATTTCAGTCTACTGTGAATAAATGCATAATTACTGACTGAGTGAGCAGTAGCAGTGTCCACAGGGGTCACAATTTTTCTCAGGAGGTAGCGTCCCGTGGAACTTTAGGGCAACAGTTGATCAGCAAGAACTTCCCAGGGTTAACTTATGAATATGTATCCTTAAAACTTTTGTCACAGTAGAACCCTGAATAGATGACTAATTTATCCACGAAAGAGGGGAGGCTGTAACTTTTCTTAGGTGGAAATGACATTGAACAAATGTTGTTTTATCATTGTTAATCAAATCACATTGTCTTAACACCATTTACTCATTCAGTCAATGTTTCTCCGCACTATGGCATGGCTTAAGCTCTAAATGATCAACTTAGTCAAAAGTCTTTTTTAATCTTTGAGCTTAATTTGAAACCTATTAGTTTTATTGCAGAGACTTGCTCTATAGATTTACCATTAGCATTCACTAGCAAACTTTAATCAATCTTTTTCAGGGAAGTGTATTATTTTAATTTATTTGTGTATTAAGGTTTATAAGACAAATCAAGCATGATTAAAATGATCAATTTTCTTTGGATGAATCAAAAAAAGAGACCTAATGTCTCCTGTTTGTTACCAAATGAATTTAGAATTATATCCAGTACTTCATACATTGCAGAATAGATGGAATTCCCTTTCTTAAACACATGTTTAGGTTTAAGAAAACATATTGAATTTTTTTTGTTGAAGCTTTCTCGGGTCTTCCACCGGATCAGAGGTTCCACATAGGCTGACACTTTCATGCTCGACTCGTGCATCACCCTCAGGGTAGATGAGTGCCACTCCGCATTTGTCCATCTTACATACATGAGCCCACGTATCAGGTGACTCATGATTGGTCCATGCTGGAGGAGCCTCCTGATTGGTCGCCATGGCGTTGTGTTCCTTCCTTTTCTAAGTTTCATTGGCCCTGGTTTCCACATGTTATTGAGGGAATAGCCAGAGTTCCTGTTGAAATTGTACCTTGCCATTCTTATTTCAATTACTTCTTCAATCATTTGGTCCCAGTAACCACCAGAGCAGGCAAGTAACTTCGTCCCATCGAAGTTACTGGAATGATCCATTCTGATGCTGTGTTCAGCGATGGCTGATTTCTACAGGTGCCGCAGACGTAGGTGGCTTTGGTGCTCTTTTAACCTGGTCTCAACGGTCCACCCCATCTCTCCAATGCAGACGTCTCTGCAGGCACACAGGACTTGGTAAATGCCTGGGGTCTTTAGGTCGATTAGGTCCTTGGCTCTTATAAGAAAATTTCTCATTTTCTGGTGGTCACCAGTATCCTGGATGTTTACCCAGAAATCAAGGAGACATACGGCAAGCACGCCTTGGCTACGAGGGTGGTCCCAGAAGTACCAGCCCAGACCTAGAGATTGTGGTCTTTGGCTGGTTTGAAAAATATCACTATATAAGAGAGTATGCAATCTATAAAGCATATGTTTCAAGTTGGAATATGCGATGTTGTTTAGAATTTGTTTCGCAGCCATCATTAGCAAACGTTTTCGGTGAATTTGTGAAAATGGAGAAAATTGGTCATTATCATATGATACAATACTTTTATTTGAAAGGCCTCAACCCCAGCAACATAAAAGCTGCACTGGAGTCTACTTTGGGTGAGCCTACTTCTTCATTCACAACAGTAAAATATTGGGTAGCAGAGTTTAAACTAGACTGTACGAGCTGTCAGGATGAACATCGCATTGATCGACCAAATGAGGTGATGACTCCAGAAATGGTGAAGAAAATCCACTAAGTGATACAGGATGACTGTCGACTGAAAGTGCGCGAGCTAGCAGGCATAGTAGGCATTTCAAAAAGTGCGGTACATTGCATATTAACTGAAAACTTGGACATGAGAAAGCTGTGTACAAGATGGGTGCTGCATTTGCTCACACTCGAGCAACACCAGTGTCATGAAGATGTTTCAATTAAGTGTTTAGCAAAGTTTCACGGCAAAAAAGCTGAATTTTTACACCATCTCATAACCATGGATGAAAAATGCGTCCATTACAATTCATGGATTCAAAAGGGAGAACCTCCTCCAAAGAAGGCAAAAACCATTTCATCTGCAGGCAAGGTCATGGCATCGGTTTTTTGGAATATGCGCGGGATAATTTTCATTGACTATCTTGAAAAAAGATAAACTATCAACAGCAAGTATTATGTAAACTTATTGCAACATTTGAGCGAAGAAATCAAGCAAAACCACCGCATTTGGCTATGAAGAAAGTGTTCTTTCATCAAGACAATGCACCAGCTCACAAATCCATTATTGCAATAGCCAAAATTCATGAATTAAAGTTTGAATTGCTGACTGAATGCACCCTATTTGCTAGATTTAGCTCTCTCAGATTATTTTCCATTTGCACACTTGACAAAATGGCTCAGTGGCCCAAGATTTTCCAACCGTGATGAAGTGATGTTGGCAGTCAATAGCTATTTTGAGGAGCAAGACAGTTCTTATTATAAAAACGGTATCGAACTTATTGAATATTGCTCGGAAAAATGTATATAGCTGAAAGGAGATTATGTCGAAAAATACAGGCTTTTTTTCCAAAATTTTTGTGTAGCCTTTGTTGGGTTGGGTACTTCTGGGATTAACCTCGCACGTGCTTCTCTTTTTCCTCCGCACTAATGGGTTGAAGGACCTTTTTAGGGCCAAAGAGATGTCACGTGCACTATACCCATTTTGGAGGAAGGTTGTCTCGAGGTGGCTAATCTTCTCCGGCAAACTGTTTTTGTCGGCCATGGCCCTGGCTCGTTGGAAGAGTATTTGCAGCACTGCTCGCCGCTGCACTGTGTGGTGGCAGCTCTTTCCATTAAGGTACAGACCAGTGTGCATCGGCTTCAGACACATCCCAACTCCAACTGTACCATTACTCTTCCGTTGAATCAAGATATCAAGGAAAGGGAGTATGCCATCAATTTCCCATTCCATTGTGAAGGAGATATTAAGGTGCTGGCAGTTCCTATGCAACAGCACAAGTGGTGCTGTTGCACAAGAACTGCCAGCTTAAGTGGTTAAGTGAATCCTTCCCATGTGGACAAACCACAAAGGTGTCATTGACATAGCAGAAAAACGTTTCTGGCAGAGTGGACCTGATTTTAGTGCCTTTTCTTCAAAGTCTTCCATGAAGAAGTTCGCTAAGATAGGGGAAAAAGGAGATCCCATTGCCACTTCATCTACTTGCTCGAAGTATTGCCCATCGTACAGGAAGTAGGCGGAAGTTAAGATGTGGTGGAATAGTATCACCGTGGCAGGGTTGAACTTGGTGTCCAGGACGTGTAAAGTGTGAATTGAATTTCTTAAGATATAGCATTATTTGGGTTTACATTACCTTTTAAATTTTTTTGAAAAAGTATTTTGTTATAAACCTACAGTTGATCAAGTCATCAGAACTGCCTATGGTTTTGTAAATTGGTATAATTTTAAGATTATAAGAAACTGCAGGATATGCCACAGCAATTACTTTTAACAGAGTCATCCGCTCGCTAACTGTGCATTACCGTGCAACAATTTCAAAGTTGGAAAATCATTCAATCCCAGTCAGAGCAAATGATATTCACACTATGAAATTTTTGCATTGCTATTTTAGATATTTTGAAGGGGGAGGGGAAACCACCTAGCAGAAGTGATTAATTAATCAGATACAATGGTGGTGGGTGCCTTAATGAGGTCAATACAATAGTAGAAAGCTTTCTGACAGATCTCATCTGGACCAGCACCACAGTGCTGAGTCTGGTAATGATACTCTTAGCTTTGGCTCAAAGCAGAGATTTATGAAAATCATCAGTTGAAATAAAGCATGAGTGTATTAGTTTTCAGCCTATCCTCATTTTTATTAAATAGTTGGAAATAGGCAATACCCTAGTTTCATTCCTAAGTTTATTTTATCTTTTGGTTTCTTTCCTGTTTCTATAATAATGCTGGCATTGTTATGCTGATGTTTGATACATACATATAAATTTAGAGGGTATTTTGTTTTCTACCAGGTGCCCTCGCTTTTGTTTGATATGGTCTAAGTCCTTTGCATTATTAATGACAATTGTGTTTCCAAGTTGAATTCTAATTGTATCTTTATATTTTCTTCCGCTGTAAACGGTCACTACAGATTCTTTCCATTATAAAGCAAGAATGTTCTTTGCACAATAGAATATCCAAAATTTAAGACTTTCATGCACTAAGCATTTTACTACCTATCAACTACTTTTACCATCTAATTTTTACTACTATCACAGGCCACATTGGAATTGTATTGAGGACGGAAACCATTATCAATGATCACTTATCTATCCCTTTGCACTCCCTCATCCTAAACATTACACAACCACTTTCTCACAGAACTCCAAGGAATCAACTAATTACTTTCCCCTCCCCTAACCCGGGACACAATTACTACCTTACACCTACCCTCTGCTCCCCTCTACCGCCCCACATCAATGCCCACCACTGCCCCCCCCAACCTCACCTCTTGCGAGTATATAATTAAGTGTAACTGTTCTGGTACCCATGATGCCAAAGTGTAGCCAAACTAGTACGCAACAAAATTCTCTTATGGGGAAAAAAAGTAATTTATTTCTTCCTTTTCATTAAAATGGAATTCCACACAGTATCGGCAACTACTATCTCTCAACTACTGTATAGCCTGTATTAAACAATCTTCCACACAGTATCGGCAACTACTATCTCTCAACTACTGTATAGCCTGTATTAAACAATCTATCACCCCTAAATTTTAGCGTCTACTTCTCTCCTCCTTTTAAATATTGGTACTTTTTAGTTTTCCATTATTTGGCCACGCCAAAAAATTTCCAGCCAAAATTAATAAAATTTAAAAAACCTAGACTCATGTAATTCCACATCAGTTCAACCAGTCCATGACACTCATTCACTCAGATTTTGACGAAACTTCAAAAAGTTTAAACAGCAGCGGATTTAGGTAAAATGCCAAATTTTATCATGTAGCTCAAATAATTTATATTTCACCGCCACTCAAATTTTAGGTGAATTCCTGATGTCTTCCATTTTCTATATTTGCCATGCAATGTGCAACTATTATCAACATTCTTTCTTCAACTCATTTACATTTAAAATATATACTATATAGGGCACATAAAACCAGACATAAATTGTGTTTTTATGAATACATTGAATTTACAAAATATCTGCATCTTGAAACTTCATCACGAATTTTTGAAAAACAATAAATCCATACTCACACTATTCTATTGTTGTTGAGTAGCAAACATTTCAACCTTTTCAGTAGCGGAAAGCCGTCCAATTTCCTTATATCATTGTCAGAAAAATCTATTGTATCAAACTGGTCCTATAACGACAGACATGATAGAATAAAGACGCAGGGGATTGAGTGAAAACATATTGCAATTAACACACACCAACGTATAATACTAACCAACGTAGCACCAAGATTCTCGATTACTGGGATTTTATACCCTAGAGAAATATGAAAAGAAAATTAATTCAAAGACAACTATCAAAACTTATCATAATACCATTTTGCACGACATGCCTCTCAAATCCAATTCTCGGTCTTTCACTGGATTCATATACTGCATGGACTGTTGTATTAATTCGGGAGTTAGCTTCACCATTTTCAGTTTATTCCTTTGCACAGTCGTAAATAAGCACTTACGTTCACGATAGTGAAGAATGCATCAAAATTACGAAGAAAAACAATTCCGATTAGCGTTTACTTCCACCTTACACAACTTCAGCAGCACTACCACACTATCCAATAAATGACTAACGTTATTTCATTTCGCCGCCTTCGGTCACTACAGTGTTACCAACACCACTAATACTTTATATTATTTGTAGGAAAACTCCATGAAACTTTTGTGTTTTCGTCGCGTAAATAAATGCCGCTTCCATTGTCGAAGAAAGAGTACGTCTCAATGGTAGAATCCTTCAGCTATTTTCGTTATGATATTCTAGTCATAATAAACTCACTTTAGAGTTAACGAGACGCCTCCACAGTTGCGATCAATAATAATAATACTTTATTCATTTTGAAAAATGGTACAACCATATTAAATGTCGTCAATATAAATATTATTTAACATATAAATATAAGTTCTTATATGCGATGAAGATTATCACAAAAGAATTCATCCAATGAGTAAAGTGGGTGAGCAACTAACCAGGTATATACCCTATTCTTGAAACTCTGGGCACCGTCAAATTTCAAAAGAGTAGGCAGACAGTTATACAGTCGTATGCTCATATTATGAAATGTGTTGTAGGTTGATGACAATCTATAATAAGTAGTATTTAGATTTGATTTACCTCTTGTGGAGTAGTTATGGATGTTAGATCTTAATTGGTAAGTTTCTATATTGACTTTCACATGAATAAGAGCGTTAAAGATATATAAACTAAATACAGTCATGATTCCGTACCTAATAATAAAAGGTTTGCAGGAATCATGTGGTGGTATATTAGCAAGAGAGCGAATAGCTCTCTGTAGTAGCAAAATGTTTAACATGTGGGGAATGACCCCATAACACCAGAATTCAAATGACATTGAAAGAAGGCATTGTAAAATGTTAAACGATACTCATTGGAAATGAGTAAGTTGAGCTTTCTTAACATATAAACAGCTTTACTCAGTTTATTACAGGTCTGACTGATGTGAGTCTCCCAGTTAAGTTTTGTATCAATATAAATTCCTAATATTTTAACAGTTTCAACATCAGTTATTTTTGATTTAAAACTGCACACAATATGCTGAGTTTGTTATTATTTAAATGTAAATGATTAACATCAAACCATGCCTTAGCCTGTCTTTGCGTAGCGCTAGATCGTACCTTTGCATCTTCTAGGTGTTGACATTTTTGCACAAAAGTAGTGTCATCAGTATATAAAACATGTAGATTTCATATAACAGGGCAATTCATTAATCATGATGATGAAAAGTATTGGGCCAAGCACAGAGCCCTGTGGTACACCACATTTTACTTTAAGAGCTGTAGATCGACAGCCATCAAGTTCAATCATTTGGTGGCGATCATCCAAATATGACTTCATTAGTTTCAGTGCAATTCCCTTAATACCATAATATTCTAGCTTTGTTGGTACTATTGAATAATTAACACAGTCGAAAGCCTTACTAAGATCACATAGTATTACAGAGACCCCTCTTCAAATGCATTAATAATATAATTAACTATGGACTCAAAATTGTAGATTTCCCAGATCCAAAGCCATACTGTGATTTGGAAAAGAGATTATTTGACTAAAAAAAAAATACAAATTTGATCTTTCATAATAGCTTTAAAAATTTTACCAAAAACTGGGACTATGGAAATGGGGCGATAGTTAGCTAAATCATCTTTATGACCTTTCTTATAGACAGGTACTGTTTGGAATATTTTAGAGCTGTTGGAAAATCTTCTGTCTCAAAACATAAGTTGACTAGCATAGCTAATGGTTCTGCAATGAACACGATAATGTCCTTTATTAGGGAATTAGACAGACCATAAATATCCATACAGTTAGATTTTTTAAATGCGACGGTAAACGAAAACCTAAGTTTTCCTTTTGAAACAAAAACTGCTAATGGGCTCAAAGCCGTCTTCTGTGGCTGGCGCTGGCCAGGAATGAAAGTACAAAGATCTTTCTATATTCATGACCCTGCTTCAACCTTGAAACTGATGATGCGGCGGCACAACCATCTTCATGAACACGTTATTGGCTGTTCTTCCTGTTTTCTTATAGATGTAGATGCTTTAGGTCCTTTAGGGAGGTTAATGTAAAAATTTGGCACTGTGAATCACTGTTTCCAAAAATCATGTAGTGACTTGGAAAGCAGTTACATTTTGTCTCCAATTAGTTTTTGCCTTTCCATTCGTTGGCTTTCAAAATCTTGTTCGTTTGACATTTCTATACGTGAATTATTGAATAAATAGGTTCCACTCAGAGGAATTGCTGTATAAAAACTCAGCAAAGTATCATTTTCGTGGTAAATTTTCAGATAATTCAAATATATTGTTATAGAGTATCGGTGGAAAAAAAGGTATATAATGTTAGTGAAACATATTTAAGCATACCTACTTCATTTTTATGCCAGGAAGACTTGCCTATAAATATAAGCTATGTCACATGAAGTGGAATGTTTTCATTTTCGCGAAGGTAGCATATAAATGGGCAACGGTAATGGTATTAATTCTGTGGGCCATTGCCTTCAGCAATACACCAATTCCCTCCAACCTTGGCAGGGACAGAAGGCCCCTAATCTCTATGCTTTTACACTCACCATAAGAAATGTAAAGAGGTGCATGGGGAAGACTTAGAGAATGAATGTAAGATGAGGTGAGTTAACCCTTCCTACAGGAAACTTACTCATACAAACAAATGTGCAACTGCAGGAAAAAATGTTCTTGTACATACGATGACTTCTCGCTCCCAGTCCCCTTATCTTTATGGTATTTTTGTTCTCTCATTATACCAAGGAATACAACTCCCGCCTCCCCCAAATTCATACCTTCATCACTTCTTAGGGCTCTCTATGACCATTCTTCCCAACTATTACCACTGTCAGTAAGTATGCATTAGGAGGCTGAAAAATCTATGGATTTACTTGCAGTTTGGTATCAAACTGATTAGATTATCTCAAGGAAAAATCATGTGTATTATGACTTAATTTTTAAAATGAACTTTAAACTACTAGCGAGACATTGGGGTGCACTCAGCAGTGATTATCCCTTGCGGATATAAGGAAAGAAAAAGAACTGTGCTTTGTCTGAGCCCATAGAAGAGAGGGACATGGTCCGTCACCTTTCTTCCTAGGGCAAGAAAACGATCAGGCTGCTGCGGCTGAATGGTGGTCAGATTCACAGACAATCTAGCCTTCACCAGGCTACAAAATGTTAAGTAATAGAAGTGCAGCCCAAAGGGATTATGTTTCCATGAAGGGGGTGTAATCCTGCTACATCTGGTTAACTGTCCCCCTTCATACTCTCTCTCCTGCAGAGTGTCTCATCCTTTTCTGCCCCATTGGGAATTATCAGATAACTTAAAGAGTGAAGTGGATGAGGGCAGGGGAGTCAGTAGTAAGTAAAATAAACGTCCGAGTGTTAATATGTTGTCGAAAGTACTTCCTAAAAAAATTCCCAAATAAACATAAAAGAATATGATGTAGCATGTTTCATGACATCTCAGAAGTGTTCTGCTGCATAATTTCTACGCTTTGGACCAATGGGGATGTTACCCCTATGTTAATACACATGGTATCTTGCCAGATAAACTCTTGAGTTAACAAGCATTCAATCTTAAATAGTATAAGAGTGTCACAAGGGCATAGATAATGGTTGCTTATAATACAAATTTTGATAATTTCAAAATGATAACAGAAACAAAGTTTCATATGTAAAGTTAGAATTATAATAACTTCATGCAATGTTAAGAGAGAAAATTGTCTTTTAAATTGCATTCAAACGTTAATTCATGAATAACAATTCAGAACACAGGCGGCTGAAAGACATTTTGTGCCAGTGATAATGGGTTTTTACAACGATAAAACGTTTATATTAATGTAATTCCTAATTTCTAAATGCAACAGTTCAGTTTTCTTCTTATCATGTGTTAGCATCAAAATACCAAGATCTTATCCATCAGATCAAAGTACTTTTTGTAAATTATATCCTAAAAAATTGCAGTGCATCTTATGCGCCAGTGCTGTCTGAATGGCTGGGAAATATGGTGTGTGTAACATCCAGAGGAAAAAGCTCGTTAGCTTAAGGCAGCAGATAACCTTGAAAATTAGACACAAAAAGATTTCAAGAAATTGTTCAGACAAAGATATAAGATGTCTGAAGTTGAATATATATAGAGATAGTTACATAGAAAACACACCAAACATGAACCCTCTAGAACGCATGTTAAACAGAAATTGAATGAAATTATGTTTTGTGAAATTGAGTTTTGGGACACATGCAATTTTGTAAAAAAATATATATGAATGATGAAGCCGAGTATCTTAGAAAATAAGGAAGTAAAAAAACTTTGATAAATTGAAAACTTAGAGAAGTAGGCTCTTGTGAGCTTCTTCCCACTAATTAATTGGCTGTGCCAGTAAATATGCATCACCACGCAATGCTTGAAGAAGGTCACATGAGCACGACTGGATATAAAGATAGGTTACATTAAGAAAATGTTTAATATAAATTCATGGATTCAAAACTGTATTTTTATGAAGACTGAATAAACAAAAATTGAATAAAAAATCTGTAATTACCTGGACAAATATTTCATACAGAATCATAACTTCAAGGATGAATCATTTCACACTAACAATTACGAAGAAATCAATATTTACAGAAACTATTTCACAATAATCATGGAATAAAATAATGTTTTTATTATCTTCCTCCAGTAAACATTCGTCATAAATCATCACCATAGAAATCCTGCATATGAGGATCAATGAGGAAGACCACTGAAGTGTATTTATTAATGCAGCAACATCAAAGACGGATCCTATAACTTTACCCCCTCAATGGAATTAACCAACACAACTAGAACAGGTTCTCAGCATTCCACATCAAAGAGGCCACAAAAATAAACATCCTTCACAAAGTTGAAAACTGAATGGAATTCACTTCAACACCATATCACGTTGCCTTTTTCCAGCCTCGACCTCATCTATCTTGCATGGGAAAAAAGGTTTGCAGATATAAAATCAGGCAATAAAGATGTAAGTCTTCCGAGATTTACTCTGCGTTAGTCCACTTCTGACCTGAAGACACCAACTGCAGTGCCAACAAAACTGTGGTCCCATAAATATGGACCCAAGTAAAACCAGAAGACTAAGATCTTCAATATTTGCACACCGCAGAAGCCTTCACAAGGAATGAATGCCATTTCACTCAATGTCACACAGTTGCATTTTAAGATCATTGAAGTCAGTTTGAGTGACAATCTAAACATTTGAAACTGTCTATAATCATGGGAGGTGGATTATGATACACAATAAATAGGATTCTGTTCATTTTGATCGCTCCTCCCATGCAAAAGGATGGGAGGGTGTGGGGACATATAAATCTCAAGCACCACAGCACCAGTTGGAGCGCCACCCATCGCTGTCATCAGTCGTCATCTTCATCATCTTCATCATCATCATCACCACCCCGACCTCCCTCATCCCCATTGTTGCTCTCATCCCCACTGCTGTTCCCTCTCCCACCCCCTCCCCCCCTCTCATCCTCCTCCTCCTCTTCACTCTCGTCTTCGTCATAGTCCTTGAGGGCCTTGGCTTTGTCCAGTTTCCTCGCCCTGCGAGTCTCAATGTCAGACCCTTCTTCATCTGATGAATAAATTGATGCTCTGTTTTCTGTAATAAAAACCATTCAAATAAGACACAGGTAATTGAAATAAAAAATTTTTTCATACTTAAACTCTTTAGTTTCCATGCATGAACAACCATTCCACCAAAAAAGAAATCCTACAAGGTAGGCATACAATACATTCTTAGAATATGGTTATGTTCGAAATATAAACTTATCAGACATTTAAAAAGATGCATCAGCCCTCTGAAGCCTAATGAAAAGAATGAGGGATAGGGAGAAATGTTCACATACAGACACCAATCAAATTTGACAGAATAAAAGAAGTGTCATATAAAGATTACGAAAAGGTGATGTGCATTGGAAAAATTCAGATGAATAAAAAAACTAAGAAAGTAGTGAAAGGCACTGACAAGAAACTGAATGCAAGTGAAGGAAATGATGCTAAAAATATTTTTAGGCAAATTGAGGGGAAAGATAATTAGCTAAGTGGTTTGAGAATGTTCTCAATGAGATACGATAAAAGATATTTATTTGTCATTAAGTTTTGAGCTAATCAATGACAATACAAAATTGAGAAGTAGCTAGAGCATTTCTTATTTGATTACACTTGATAAATTTCACTGATAAATGCACTTTAATGGCACAAACAAAAGGGCACCCAATCTCAGTTAGCATATTAAAAAGAACTTAAACTACATGAAGGCTGATGCCAATAATAAAAAATCATACACAAAATTAAAAGTGAATTCCTCATTTATATCTAGGTTTATGCACTGATAGTGAATGTAAATTTTAAAAATCTCCATTCAATTTGATTAACCCTAAATTAAGGACAGAACTAAGAATTTACTGCATTTTTACTTCATGAGGTTTCAATTCCATGCTTTTGAGAATTTATTAGATCTACAATGAAATATGTGAAAGAAATGATGAAATGTTAATCAATATTCAAATGTCAGTCAATATTCACACCAGATGTGAAATTACGTTTCCTGGGTAATTGCTAAAGAAAATGAAAAATATATCAACTTTTTAACCACATATTTGTGGAGTGATCTCACGCCTTGCAGCCTTTCTAATGAATGCCAAATTCAAATCATAATATTTAGTTAAGTCATCCTTGGATTTGCGAGAACTCAAAAATTATAAGTAAACAAAAAGATGTGGATTTCCAAGTAAATACCTTTTCCTGATAAATTGCCTTTTTTGTACTTGCTCTTGATTGCTGTCAGAGAAATAGCACCCTCATCTTCCGACCCATCTTCATCTCGATAATGATCTTCCAGATATGCAGCGCTCAGCCCAGCACCACTTCCACGACCACTTGCACCTCCTGCACTCCCTCCGACCCGCTCCCTCACACGCTTCTGCTTCGACTCCCTCCGCAGAGTGGCTCGCAGCTTTTCCTCCTCTTTCTGTCACCAGATTAAAAAGCAAATGAATGAGCAAATGGGAACCAAGCCACTCTAAAGACAGCAGAGATGCACTTACAGCCTAAGGATAAGTCATACCAGTGACCTCAGGGAGCTAAGGAACTTTCAATATCTAGTCCAGTACATACTTACAATTTTCTTTTGAGGAAAAAAGAACAGATTGGGGTGAGAGAGGATAAGAGAAGTGATGCAACATCCAACCAAAAAATATACTTCTCCCAGTGTTATTAATGTTCTTCAGACTAATATTCTAATGTTACCAAATCACAGGTTTGGAGTTCACTAGAAAAATAATTATGATGAAAGTGACTTAGCTGCCCACTGGAATTAAATACATTACAAAGTATTCAGGGCATTTAACACAAAGTTCGATTCCCTGAATGACTTATCACATGAAGTATTTTTCATGCAAAATGTATAAAAAAATACTGAAGGTTCATGACATACATTATGTCTACCCATAAACTATACATAGCCTTATTTCTGCATACGAAACCATTAGGATGCCTCGGTAGATTGATTGGTTAAATATAGTTCTTTGGACTTATAAACTATTTGTTCCAATATAATGCTTCAACTAGGTTTGTGATGAATTAACCACAAACAAAGAAGAATAAGTCAAATTTAATGATTAGGTTGTAGTAAGATGAAACATTTTTTAGGTGATAGCTACTTTCATTTTTTCTGATTGATAATTTTTTAATTAGTCTATATCTACAGGAGCAAAATATCTTATTAGCCATAAAATGTGTTACTCATACTGTTCAAACTTTTGAACAGCTTATGATGCTAAACAGCATCAGCATACACCGATGGACAAACAATGCTATCAACTACAAGTGCTTTGAATTTCAGAGGAAGCTGAGAGCTCCAATCCTTGAGACAAATACACTGCATCTCCTGTCGTCTATGAAGAGCATTTATCAAATGTATTTGAGTCTGAGCTGATGTATTATCAAAGTGGAAGAATACTCTAGGCTTGAGTTGACTTGTCTTTCTATACGAAGCATCAAATGGTCTGAGGAAAGGAAAAATGTTGATGATCTGAGTGATCCACTTAGATATGAAACGGCAAAGATGATGATGAAATTCTTTCCAGAGGGCTCCAGTTGCCTTAAAAACTATCAATGTCAGTGGTCAAGAAAGCATCTAATGATAAACTAATGGTATTATATATTTCACCTAAATATATCAATCTCTGATTAATACACAAATATTACATTATTAACACTTATACCTAAATGATGTCACAAAAAATACCTGAAATATTTTCAGGGTTAAAATTTATTTACATTTAAAGTCTAGGAAACTTGAGCTATAGGGCCTCGTAAAATAACAAATACAGGAAAACTCCTATAGCCATAATAAGTTAGCACCACTCGTCCCAGAAAGAAATTCTTAATAAATTACCACCACCTGAGTATTTACGTGACACTTATGAAAGTATCTTTATCCACAAATTTATAACGAACGTTATTAATAGCGACAACGGACCTATTTCGTACTCAATCCCTCTTCTCTACTTTAATATAAGTATTCTCGTTAAAGATCTTCTCAGAAATTCCTGTCTTTTTGGACCCATAATAAGAATTATAATGCAAAAGTTACAATTATGACGTAAAGGTGAAAATTTCTCAGCCTGACACAGAGATGGCATTCCAATTACCAAAAATTTATGAACCCTGCCTGGATGCATGCGTCATTAATTCAGAAGACAAGTTTCAACTTGTTCCCTCAAGTAGTTTTTTACACCTACTGTTGCAGTAGATGTCTTTTGTGTTTTTCGTTAAAATGAAAAAACTTGAATATCATGCGGTCATAAAATTCTTTGTTTTAGATGGATTAGCCCAAGGAAATTCATTCCAAGTTGACAAAAGTGTATGGGGACTCTGCCACTTCAATCTTAACCATTAAAAAGTGGGCAGCTGAATTTTAACATGGTTGCACATCCCTCGAAGATGGCCCATGAGAAGGACGGCCAAAATCTGCAACACACTGGAAACCATCAAAAAGGTGCACAATATCGTGCCGGATGATAGGTGAGGGAGAAGGCTAAGGCAGTAGGGATATTGGGAGAAAGGGTGCGAAACATTTCGCACAAATAATTAGGGATGCAGAAGCTCTGAGCAAGGTGGGTGCCTCATTTTCTGAATGCTGATCAAAACTAATGGTGGAAACAATTTTCGCAGCACAGTTTGGACTGATTCAAGAGGGAACCAACAGATTTTGCACGGCGATTTATCACCATGGATAAGACATGGGTACACTACTACACACCAGAAATGTAACAGTAGTCGAGGCAGTGGATATAAGTCTGTAGTTCAGAGCCAAAGAAAGTCGATCACATCTGTCGGAAAGGTCATGGCCAATGTGTTTAGGGATGCGAAAGATATGCTGTCAATTGATTACTTTGAAAAAGGCAGAAGAATAACAGGCAAATATTAATCCAACTTTCTTGATCAGCTGAATGCAGAAATTCGCGAGAAGAGGCCTGGATTGAAGAAGAGAAAAACCTTTCACCAGGACAACCTGCTGTCACCTGCTCACAAAGGTGCGTTGGCGATGGGCAAACCACATGATTTGGGGTACGATTTGCTCGACCATGCCCCCTATTCTCCTAATTTAGCACCCTATAACTTCCATCTGTTCCCAAACTTGAAGAAATTTGTTTCTAGGAAGCGCCTTGAGTCCAATGAAGAAGTTGAGAGGGCCGTAGATGGATATTTTCACAGCCTTCCAGACTTTCACTTCTGGGATGGATGGACTGATGCTGGAGAAATCAAGTGTGCTGAAGTCAAGGGAGATAGCGCAGAAAATTAAAACCATTTATTAACTGGAAATAGCAGTCTTTCATTGTCAGGCCAAGAACTTTTCACCTTACCCTTGTATATAATAATATCCTCGTATCGTAACTATCAACCTATGGTTGTAAAAATTCTAGCTAATTCTTACACTGTGTGCCTTAGCTGAGGTAAGACATTCCCATTAGCTTTCCCCCTTTGCCTCTCTGACATTACACTTCTTGCTGCACTTGTTAATGACTTTTGAACACAATTCCTTTTTCAATCACGTTTTCATTGATGGTGAGGACTTCATGCTTTCACTTGGGCTTTAGTTAACTTCCAACACTGAATTTGCCTTTTGGGGCCATTATAAAGAAAAAATAAAAGGTACTTTTTCACAATAGGACGGCAAAAAATGATGACAGAGAGAAAGCTAGATGCCGAGGCTTTGGTGGCAGCAATTCTAGAGTGGAAAAAGTCAATTTGAATTAGAGGTGTTTGCTTCCATGGGCCGCATATCAGATATACCTTGATCATCTCCCCACGATGTGCTTCTGGGTCAGCTCCAACTTGAGAGAGGACCTTGATGGCTGATGTTTTCTGGGAACGATCTGCAAGGGATAGGGTCATCTTTCGGTGGGTGAAGGACTCTGTCGAGTGTGGACGGAAGGTCAGCTTTGTGCGGAAGACGGCTTGGCCTTGGAGACCAGTTCCTTGACGAATGAAGAGATGATTGTGATCTCCCTAGATGACCAAAATAAGCAAATATAAAGTGAGGAAGAATGCATTAAAACTGATTGTAGATTAAGTATTTAATTTATATTATAATTTATGCTTATTAATTTTACATTATGCTAATTTTTTGTTCATGGGTAATAATCCTCCTTAATATCACAAATATTTCCTGTACTTTGTTCGACGAATTTAATTAATCTAATGTACCTGATTACTGTTCAAAAAAGTTGGCAATCAGAATATAAAATGTTAACTTACACTTGATGTCCTGTACTTAGAGTTTTGGATTTAATATTCACACGGTTGCAGAGCAATGGTATACTTACAAGAAGTTTATTCCAGCAGGCAAACAATTGATTCAGGGAAAGTGTAATGGGTAAAAATCATTTTTAAAAAGTAAGCCGAACATTAAATAATACAGTTTACAACATCTACACACAACTTTGCAGATTCATAGATAATCAGCTGCTCCCAAGTGCACAAAATTTAATTTTCTGATGTTATATATGTCCACCAATCACAAAACTCAAATCTCAATAGACCTTCTTATACCAATTAATACTTATAAAAAGAACAATTCAGTATGAAATATGCACTTATTACTTAAATAGAATATATCCAGGAAGTATATGTATTTACAGTGAACTCAGTTGGACAAAACACTAGATTGAAGTTTTCATTTAACAAAATGCATTGGTTATTTTAACATAGGCAAGAAGATGCCTCTTTACATAACCACGTGTTATGCAAAATTTGCCAAGGAAAAAAATAACTGAAGCCAAGCGGAGGCAAAACTAACCTGTAATGGTTGCCGGTACACATCAAATATTTCTGACCCAAGGTGTAAAGACATTGATCCATCGGACCACTTGACAAGTCTTGCATTACTCTCTTTGATCACACTGCCATCCTTATCAAACGCTTCCCTCCACCTCATTGTGTTTTCCACCTTCAACTTCAGTCTGGAAAAAAATCATCAACTGCGAATAAAATAAACTCCTACATTATTAGGGCTCAATTGCCAATGAAATGCTTTCAATCCATAGATATCCAGTTATCGTGAGGATCCATAAAAACCAAATTCTCAATATTTCACCATGGATTAAAACTCTTGTCTCGTGCCTACTTCCACCAAAATGGAAACTTTATAGTTCAATGAGTTGCATGCATGAGTTTGCTGCAGTGCATCCACAAAACTACAATTTGCAGACAATAATGATTTTGTTTTTAATTCTTACAATATATTCAAAATCATTAAGAATATTTTCTAGACCATTATGTATACTATCACCTTCAACAACCTCTTTGGCCACAAAGAGAAAAAACTAGGAAGAAATATTCTTACGATTTCCAATTTAATGAGTGTATAATTTTCAATGACTTCAATTACTTTTAATGATTTTGATTTCACAATAAACATGAAATTTGCAACACACAAAGAGAAAAAAACCATACACCAAGTAAAGAATTTGAATTTAAAACATCAGTGACATCCCAGACGAGATATGATATTAATTATATCATTTTAATAGCTTCCATTGATATTAAAAAATTGAATTTACAACATTAACAAATGAAGGATTCATTTTTACAAAAAAGTGTAAAGAAATTTAAAAATTTCATCCAAGGCCCATCTTAAGTAAAAGAAAAAATAATGGATGATGACCAAAGTGATTCCATTTTGTGGTTTGGGGCCCATCCCTTCCACAGCGGCACACCAGTGGCAGTCAAGGGCAGGTAATCGCTCAGCTAGGAGAGTCCAGAGGGACTGCTTCCCAGACTTTCCAGTCGGGGACCAAATGCTCTCAAAATTGGGTCCGGAAGCAACCCTCTCAAGTGAACGTGCAATTAGTGTTAGACTAGGGAGGGCCAATTATGAACTTCAGTTTATGTCATGGCACATGAGTAAAGATTGGCTGCGGCAACTTACCGGGCCCTTCCTTCCTCATCCAGTGTCTCCTCTTCGTCTATCTCGTCTTCATAGGTGGCAGGATCAAATGGCCGTGTCTCCACGGAGAGGAAGTTGGGAAGTTTGACAAAGTGGATCTCACCCAAGCGCCCTAAATCAGTGCTGATCTTGGGTATCTCGACATCTATCCGCGTCTCTGGTGCTTCAGGCGGTTGCTCCTCCTGGTCTTCATCGTCATCTCCTCTGCGGACATCGTCTTCATCAACATCTGCCACTACACCACTGGGAGCCCCCCCTTCCTCTTCATCCTGAGAACATCATAATGAACACCTTTGAACAATATGATGACGATAGCAATAATAATACCTTAAATACACCTTGGAATGCACGTTTCCTATCATGCTTCCATGATTCTGTTCTAATGAATTCTGCTCATGAAAATTAGGGGTAAGGGTATAGGGTAAATGTTAAGAGTAAAGGTGTATCTATACGGGTGTTTCAAAAACCTTCAGAAATTTGAAAGATAGACACAATTCTCTGGATAAAATGAATCTCTTGAAATGAAAATACTGAAAAATTACTGCACATGACTCTTAATCTTAGGGGATTCAGTCACAACTCTGAATAAATACAAACGTGCAACCAATCAATGCACCAAATCATCATTGCAAGTCCATTTGTGATGCACAGTGGATAAAAGGTTGTCCATTTCATAACTTAAGACCAGGGTTTCCATGTAAAATTTCAAATAATTCAGGAAGGACAAAGAATTGTCCACAAGACACGTACATTGTCATCAATCAGCGGCCTCTGTTCCTTGCCCTCGCCATCCGAAGATGCACCATCTGCCACTGCCTCACCATCCACCTCCATTCGCTCATCAGAATCACTCCCCTGCCCTCCATCCTCCGCCTTTCCCTCTTCCTTCTCACCCTCTTCCTCCGAACTTATGTCATCTGCATCCCCAAACAGAGCCTCCGCAGTGGCTGTAAATCAAGAAAGGGCCAACCAAAATTGGAAGTCAACAGATGCCATAGTAAGAACATTTAACCAACAAGTTAAGCAAGCATATAGGGTTTGTGCCACACTCAAAACTCATGCTCTTGAGAATCCCACTATGCATTCTCCATCCAGCATCTGCACTGACAGAATTTATGGGCAGAGGAATCGAGAGGAATGGGCCTAGACCAAAGAGAGAGAGAACAGACTGAACATGGGGAGCACTTGTATCATGCAAGCTCAGACCAAGAACAAGAATTTAGTCTATAATGGTGATTGCACTTCATTTGCACAAAAAAACTACAATACCAATAATATCTACACTGTACAGGCCCAATGCATTGATGGGTATTTCCATCACACAAAATAACATCATTTCAACTTATGCAGGGAAATGTTTCCTATTATGCATTACTTTAGCATTTTTCTCTAATTCAAAGAAACTGCAGGAGATATTGCAACAGGTGACTTTTAAGTCACCTGTCAATGAACATACATTAAACTGCAAACAATCTCAAAATGTAAAAATCATTTGCCTTGACCAGGTTCGAATTCTGGTCAAGGTGAATGATTTTTACACTTTGAAATTGTTGAACTCTAAAATTACTATCTGCTTGCTTTTTTTGATCAATACTTGATTCATTGCATTGCCCACTACAACCACACTCAAGACATTTGGGACATGACTCAGCGGATGTGGAATGTTTCTAACTGTATTTCTAACAGCTGATGTGAAGGGAAAACATTCAAATTTCAAGGTTGAAGACTGGATACTTTCGAAGGAAGACTGAAGTTAATCTATCTTCAAGAGCATTGACATTCAATCCTTCATATTGTTGAGAATCTTGGTAATGCGCACATTCTGATTTGCTTCTCTCACTACCCTAATATCAGTATTTCAATAAAAGCCCAAAAAGCAATGGGCACAGCCTTCCACCTGACTGGCTGAGCAGCAGTTGCTCCAATGAATGGGGTTCACTCAGGCGGAAGTGAATTTTCCTTAAGTATAAGCGAGGCACTCAACCACCACTTTTTCAAGCATCCCTCCCCCGAGCAGAGCAATAGGAATGTTGAACTCAAGCTTTGTGCAAGTTTGTATGACCAAGGTCACCGTGGTAAATCAATGAAGAGGGACCTCGCTTAACAGGCTCCTTACAATAGCAATAGATTAATTGCATGGATAAATTTAACTGAATTAAATAGTTCTTCCACTGAAAACAGCTTCTACCACTCTTGAGTGTAAATTTTTGCATGGATTGCAAATAGTCACAATGTGATACATTTTATTGGTAATATATTCCATTCCAGTTGCAATTCGATTGGGATTGTCCATTAGAGGCATTACCTGGATTAGTCCTCAGTCCCTCTCATTTGAAAGCTGAATACTCTACTAACTAGGCTAATATGCCCATCAACAAATGCATGCTAAAAGATAGATTCACATTTAAATGTTACAATGCAACAGAAACAGTTAACTCATGAAATATAAATCAATCCCAAAGCTCACCAGTTCCCTCCTGCGCATCGCCATGGCTGCTGCCTTGGCCACTGGCGTCCGATCCATCACTGCTCAACCGCCTACGCCTCTTTTGACTCTTACTTACAGCTTTGGGTGAATCATCATCCCCTTCCCTGTTTCAGAACAATTGGCATAAAAGATCATTAGGAAATCTTGAATTGTTAAAAGTAAAATAATACACATGAGAAATTTATGACCAAGAGAACCACCGTATATGCAAAAGGTTATGTTTTCATTTACTTGGTTGGAGGTAGAATTCCACTGCTAAATATTACCAAAACTTCATAATACCATTTACCAATCACAAAATTTGTAATGAAAACGAAGAGTTCCCAGAGTTCATCTAAGAGTGTGGCTCAATGGAGAACTCCTTGCGTTTCAGCACAGCTGCAGGACAAATAGCTGCCCTAAAGGGGTATCTTCCAAACTGTGTTAAATCCGATTGCCAGGGAAACACAGATGCAATGGTCCTGTTATACATATAGACACACTTTGGTAACAAGTTTGCATAAGCCATTAGTGCAGTTGGAACCAACAACTAAGAACTGCTCATCACTTTTCTGAGTTAGAAAAACTGGAAAAAAGTTTTAGCAACCTAAAATGTGTTATATAATAAATTTGAAACTCCAATAGCCGTAAACAGTTTACCTTTCTAAACAAAGTGAAAATGAAATTAATTGGCTAGCGCCACAAGTCAAAAAGGGGTAAAGGTAAAAAAGAATAATGAGGTAGGTAAAGTTTCTAAGCGTAACTTTGAAATAGTCAAAAGCTTGAGATCTAAAGATTGCTTTTACCTCAAGGCTGACAAAGGTAACTTGTGTGTCATTTTGGACAAAGACCATTATTTTGAAAAAGTCAGTATTTTGTTGTCAAACGGCTCTAACTCTGAGGTCAAAAGGAACCCAATTAACAAACTTGTGTCCCAGTGTAAATCTGTCCTAAATGATTGTCCTACTGTTATTGATAAGAAGACTAAATTTAAACTTTACGTGTCTAATCCCATTTTACCCAGACTTTATTGTCTCCCCAAAGTCCATAAGACAAACTGCCCCATGAGACCTATTGTTTCTAGTATTGATTCACCCACCTACCTGTTATCTAAATGGTTGGTCTCCCAATTCTCAAGCCTTAACTTCGTTAGCCCTCACTCAGTTAAGAATAACGTAGACTTTGTGAATAAAATTAAAGACCATAACTTTTCAGAGGGTGAAATCATGGTGTCATTTGATGTCGCTAACTTGTTCCCTAGTGTCCCCATTGATATTGCCATCCAAGCATTGGAAAACTGGCTTAAATCGCTTCACTTAGATTCCAAAACAGTTGACGAATATGTCAGACTCACCAATTTGGTGATGAACCAAAATTATTTTACGTTCCAAGGTAAAATTTTACAGACAAGAGTTTGGAACTGCTATGGGCAACTCACTTTCTCCCTTCTTGGCCAATGTGTTAATGTCTCACTTTGAGAGCACTTTTAAAGAAAAATTCAGCTACTTCCCCGCGGTTTATTTACGATATGTTGACGACATCTTCTCTGTATTCGATACGACTAAGTGTGAACTTAATGACTTTGTGAACAATCTCAATAGTCTTTTCCCTTCCATCAAATTCACGGTTGAAACCGAAAAGAATAACATCCTCCCTTTCCTAGACCTGTCCCTCAATAGATCGAATGATAAATTACTTTTTGACATATACCGGAAAACCACACACACAAACAACTACATCCATAAACATTCTTTTAACCATCCCAGCCACAAATACGCTGTCTACCATTCTCTCATACACAGAATGTTAAATGTCCCTTTGGAAACCATGGCTTACAATAAAGAATTAGAATACATTAACAATATTGCCAAACTTAATGGTTTCCAAGAATCACTGATTGACAACATATTAAAGAAACACAAATTAAAGAAATTAATTTCCACGGCCACCACACACAAAAAAGACGCAACAAAGAAATACATTAAATTACCCTTCTATCCTCAGATAACCAGAGGCATTGAAAAAATTTTCAAGACTGTTGACACGAAAATTTCTTACAACAACAACAGCAAACTAAAACAGCTCCTAGGAAACACCAAAGACAAAATACCTACAACAGAGAAGTCTGGCATTTACCAAATCAACTGTGGGACTTGCCAAGCTTCTTACATAGGCCAAACACGCAGAAACATTCTTACGAGATATAAAGAACACTACGCCCACTACAAACACAATAAACCAGACAAATCCAGTATGGCACAGCATTTAATTGAAACAGGACACCACATGACAAAAGACAATTTAAATCTCCTAAAACAAACTAAGAATAATTTACTTGACGCTTATGAGAGCATTTTAATTTTCAAAAACAGAGACAATCTCCTAAACAGTGACACAGGACCTATATCATATTCCTCTCTTTTCTCCCTGTTAAATTTAAAATGCCGTTAGTTCTTTGTAAACCTACAGTCTCTTCAACGTTTGTGCTTCTTTTCCTTTTTCCTTTCCCTTCACTAACCGTCATTTTTCCGTTCTTGTGGTATTCCCTTCCTCTGTAACGGTTTTCCCACATCCTCAACGGTTATTTGTTGTAGGTTGCCTTTCACTTTTCCCTCCCCCTTCTACGTTCGCTTAATGGTTGTGTTAAGCTTCCCTTTCACTTTTTCCCCCTCTTTGCAACGGTCATTTCTTTGACCGTGTAATTCCCCCTCCCCCTCACTACATAACCTATCGTTTCAAACTCCTCCACTATCAGCCTCGTCCATTGGCTCTTGTCTTTTTCACCACCCCCGCCCCTCCCCCACACATGTAACACTATATATTCTTCGGATTGCCCTTACCCTTTCTCACTTCGACTTGTGTTGTAGTGACGATTACCCTTCAGTACGCTGAAGAGGGCTACTTTGTGGCCGAAATACGCGTATTCGTATTCACCTTTCTTATCCTCTCCTTTTTTACCTTTTACCCCTTTTACCTACCTCATTATTCTTTTTTACCTTTCCCCTTTTTGACTTGTGGCGCTAGCCAATTAATTTCATTTTCACTTTGTTTAGAAAGGTAAACTGTTTACGGCTATTGGAGTGTCAAATTTATTATATATTACTAGCCGTAAGAGCTCATTTCTATCAATAAAATGTGTTAGACAATACTTCTTATTCCATTCAACTTGCCTGTCTAATCACAGTAAAAAATTGCATCTAATGTGCTTGTAAAGAGACTGCGCAACCATTCCTGGCATTTGCCTCATTTATGGCATACATTATTGCCACAGCAAAAGACATTCCACTGCTCTTTATGCTGTAGATCCCTCAGCTTTATTTATCCATCAGAACACCAGATTGAAAAGGCTCCAAAATACTTCTCAGAGGGGAGGCATTGCCACGATAACATCTGCCTATCAAAATTTGTCCAAGGTTGCTCTTAAAAATTAAAAAACGAAGACATTTCAATTGCTTGACAGAATCCTGTGAGAAGAATCATAATCAAGTGAACAAATGTGAATGCGATACTTGACAACAGAAAGTCAGTCCCTCATGCATCATCAATATGCTGTTGACAAAGCCAGCTGATGCCGATGAGGAAAATGGCCTTTTTAAATTAACTTGATGCGAAAGTGCTCTATTTTCTTGTTATGAAAACTTTCTTTCTCCTCCATGATTATACTTGAGCTCATGCACTTATACCGCACAATCGATTCCGATATTCCATTCAATGCTTTTAGATGCATGAAACTGTCCTATTTTTTAGTAATTTCATAATCTATATTCCAAAACATTTTTTTCAACTTCTCTTTTGTGTATCAGGCCCAAACATATGGATTCCACAACGATGCCACCGTGCACTCTTCAGTAGTAGTTTTTAAGGGAGGCGACTGAGACCTAACATCATTTGCACCATTAGGGATGGATGCAAAGGGAGAAATGAGGGGTGGAGAGAAATCCGGCGTTGGCAATATCCTACTCTTAACAAAAGGTGCCGAGGGATCCACAATGTAACATCCCATCCGACGGACATTGTACTCACTCAAAGAGCTCTCCACAAAGCACCTCAAGTAGGAATTGGGATACCACTGAAAAAAAAATGCTGTCTCCAAGATTTGGACCCGGGTCCTCTGGGTGGAAAGCCAGCGTGTCAGCCACCACAGCATCCTAATCCCCCTTTTTATTCCTGCTAGTATACTCATCTTAACTCTTTGATGCCATGCCCTGCCAGACTGGCTCTTACCACAGTTGATGGACACCTCAGTGACTTTCAGTTCCCTTAGGATGCCAAAGTGAGTTGCTGTGAACTTTTCCTCCCTACCATACTGGAAACATAAATGACATTGAAAAGGCTGCAGGCTCATATTTTGTCCTTTCATTTTCCTTCATGTATAACATGAAGATATTTATAGATATAGGCAACACATTCATGCAAATCTATAATTTTTCTAAAACCTGCAATAGATAGAATGTAGAACAGGCTTTATGTTATGAATGTTGCCTCCTCACCTGGGCTCCCCTTCGCCCTCTGAATTGCCCCTTTCCGCCGTACCAGGAGACCCCTCGCCAGCACTGCTGCCTCGCTGTCTGCTGCCCTCACTGCTTGCGGATCGACTCCGAGTAGCATGTCGTCGGCGCCTCGGTGCCTGCACGGGAGAGCCCTGGTCTGACCCGGGAGGGGACCCAGAGGGGGAATGCGGCGAGGAGCCCCCTGCTTGGGGGGCTGGGGACTCGGGGGCAGAGTCCTGGCCTGAGGCCCCTGGGGACGCCGATCGGGAGCCGGCAGGGGAGTGCGATGCAGAGCGAGACCCAGGGGGAGGGGAGGCAGATGCCTGGGAGCCTGAGCGGGAGCCTGCCTTGGAGGTGGACCTCGCAGGTGAGGGCGGGGGGGAAGTGGCGGGTGACCTGGGTCCTGACCCCTCTGGGGACCTGGCGGGGCCAGAGGCAGCAGGCGAGGGTGACCTTGAGCCAGCTGGAGAGACCGAGCGCGAACCTGCTGGCGATCCTGAAGCCTGGAAACAAGGCACCAAGGTGATGAACATATGATACAGCATATCAGTGTTGTTGTCACCATATATTACTCATGAGAAAGTATCACCATGCAATCATTACATACGATGGATATAGGTGAGCAGTTCTGGATTATACACCATGATGCCGAGGGTAGGCATAAAAATATTAAAAAGAATACTTTAAGGTCAAATTAGCATTAAATACTGCAATATTGATAAGTGAGAGTCTGTACTTTTCTTCGCCAATATTCTTTACTAATTGAAATACCCACTGGCATTCAATAAGAACTTTAATGAACAATGTAGATAATTATCATTAGAAATTAATTACATTTACACAATTATTTTTTCTTTAAAAATATATATGCAATGAAAAATAATTTTATTTTGTTCCAGTCAAATGTCCACTGGTAACAAGACCTAAATAAAAAATTATTGGTGTAATTCACCTCCTGCCTGTGGCTTTACCATACATATTTTCATTATTTCTTTCTAACTTCCGTAATTATATAAGTTCCATTGATTTATTCATGTATTATCGATTTAACATATGGTTTATGTGTTATGTTAATCTACCGGTTAACTTACGTTTTGGATGGATACAACTACCATAGTAAATATTTTGACTCTCCTCACACTTTTGTTCCTCCTCAAAAACACAACCCAACATAATACTCTACATCAATTCCTTCAACATCTCTTTGTACTTCTTTCCTCCCTTCATCCTGTCATACATCCCTAACCTATTCCAGCCCCTTCCTCGTTCGCCTAACATTCTCCCCTCTATCACAGTCTTCAATATTCCATGGCCGATCAATATGCTTTTCATCTATTTTCCTGCCTCCTCAGGATTTCTTCCAATAAACCCCTCTCTTCGCCCACCATACCAAGTATTTCCTCATTTGTTTTCCTTTCGGTCCATTTCACCTTCTCCACACCCACATTTCAAAAGCCTCTAACCTATGTCTATCCTCCTGCTTCAATGACTACGTTTCCGCATCATACATAGCTATGCTCCATATCAAGGTTATTACGAGTCTTTTCTTAATATCCTTACTCAACGTCCCTGTCATGAACTCCCCCCTCCAAGGAGCCTCTTTGCATAATGCAATTCTTTTCCTTACATCTCAACTACTTGGACCATTTTGGCCTAAAACAATTCCAATAAATAGAAATTATTCCACCTGCTCTAGTTTTTGCTCTCCTATTTTAATGTTAAGCTTAGCCTTTCTCTTTCTGGAAAATTGCAAAACCTTTGTTTTATTTATATTGACTCTCATCCCAAATCTATTGAACTGAATTTACAATCCACTCATCAATGCTTGCAGCCACTTGGCTGACTGACAAACTAGAGCTTTGTCGTCAGCAAACCTTACGTGATTTTATGAATTTCCCGCCGACTTTCATATAACAGATTATTTTTAATATTACAGATTATAACCTTTCTTTTGTATCCCATTGACTACTATCCTACATAAAAAATATGATTTAATAATTTTGCATCAATAAAATGTCTTCTTATCCTTACATTTCTCTTTAAATGTAATATTTTCACATCTCTCATCCCCCCATCCTGCCAAAAATTAATTTGGTGAGCGGACCAATATGATAATTGAATTGGTGGGAGGTAAGAGAAGTAGGGGAGGGGAAGGAAGAGTTGGAAGGAGGAGTGACTCTGATGACCACCAGTGAGGGTGTCTGTGAGTGTGTGTGTACGAAGATTGGGGTGAGGGGAAGGAGGTACTCTTCCACTGATTGTTTTCTCCTCTACCTCCCCTTAACATAGCTGTTGTACCCTCACCCATCTTCAACTACTTCTCTGAATGATGATGCATTCATGGCCATTATGTTTATAAAGATATTTATTCCCAATCTTCATAATTTCCAATTTCAGCGGCATCCGATCCTAATTATGTCATGGGATGAGGGGCGGAGGAGAATTTTCCTGATCTTACAATGTAATTTGTCTAAATTGGGGCAAATTAAGAAATAGGGGGTAGCCAAAGGAGGTGGCATTACTTTATATAAGCCTCAATTTGGGGATCGGGATTGATGCGGTGGCTATAGTAGTAGCTTCCCACCCAGGGGGCTCGGGTTCAAATCCCGGCAGTGTTGAATATTTTTCACGGGTATCTCGATCCCTACTTGAGGTGCTTTGTGGAGGGTACTTTGAATGAGTACGCCTTACATCGGATGGGACGTTAAGCTGCGGACCCTTGGCGCCTTTCGTAAAGAGTAGGCTAATGCCGACGCCGGGTTTCTCTCCACCCTTCATCCTTTCCACTCCATCTCCTAAGGTGCAAATCACCTAAGCAGTCAGTCGCCTCCCCTAAATACTACTACTAATAAGACTCAATTTTATCCATCCCACAGTAGAAACACATACAAATTGAAAATTTTCTAGAAAGAATGACAGATGAAAAATTTGCCAGACTTCTGGTAAAAGAAGAAACAATGTATTAAGGGGATAAACAAATTTTATTACTACAAGCTGCTTAAATCATGCTTTTATCATAAATTTCATGGAGTTCAAACCCATATTGGGTGATTTAACTTATTTAACCGCTTAAACCAAGAACTAAATCCATTGCACCCAAGAATTCTTCATTTATTTCATGCCAAACATTTGAAAAAGTGAATGTGTTAATTTCAATAAGGTGTTTTCTCCTTGCTCGTAATGTGGTTTAGTTTTACCTATATGCTAGTGTACATGAAATTTTTATGACACAATCATCAATCAGATACTTTCACTACCGTCCACATAAGCACTTCCCTAATACCTTCTAGTCTTGCCACTGGCATCCAATACAACGAATCCATCAAATATGCGGTTGTTTGGAAGATACAGAGGTCAATAATACATTTAACCTTGAACTGTCACGGGGTATGACTTCGCTTTCACCTGAGAAACGGGAGAAGGTGACCGGGATCCTCCTGTCCTCGGGGAACCCCTTGGAGAGGGCGACCCCTCTCTTGGTGACGCCGGTGGTGAACCTCCACCAGATCCAGAAGCTGCACTGCTAGGAGAAGGGCTTCTTGACCGCGAACCAGCAGATCTAGGGGAACTGCCTTGTTGACTACCTACGGACCTAGCAGGGCTGCTACTTGGTGAACGGGAATGCGAATTATGGCTGCGACCGGATTCCGACCCTGCACTCGACCGACGTCGCTGCTGCTGCCGGGGAGATCGCCCAGAGTGGCCACTACCGCCTGAGCTGGCCGGGGAGTGAGGACTGGCCGGGGAGTGAGGACTAGCCGAATGGTGAGGCGAACCAGAGCCTCCAGACTCCACACTAGCAGCTGCAGGACTTTGAGGATTTGCTTCGCTAGCTGAATCATCCTGGGAACCTGGAGGCCCGGGGGAGTCGTTGCCATCTTGCTGAAAGTCTTGGTCAGAGTCACTGTCACCAGAACTACCGGATTCATTTTCTGAGAATTTGGGGGAAAACAAAAGCAATCTCAGTAAACCTGTGAAGTCTTTGTAAACACCATGGTTTCTTGATAACAAAATATTGTAACCATATTCAGCTACCTCGTAGCTACTATCATTCAAATGAAAGATTCAGTGGTTATGAATCATTTCAACCTTAAGCTGGCATCATCATCAACAACAGTCATGCGACGCTTAAATTCAAATGGATAAGAGTCGTGCACCTCTACTTACCATCGGAATCTGCTTCGCTTAGGTTTGAAGAATAAGCCAGCGGAGCCATTTTTAAAAACGTTAACCTTTATTTTAAGAATGCTTATATGAAATATCACTAAGCCACCGTAAGTCAATTAGGTACTTCACGTACTTCATACGAAATAACAAAAATAACACACGATTCAACACGCCGAAACGAAAGAAAAACAGTTGCGAGTGGTGGTGGCGCTGCTGGACGCTCTGTTCATCTATACCGTACGTCAAAGTAACTTCATAAAATAGAGAAGTTAAAAAGTTCCCTCATTCTCCCAGGAAGTATATCGGTAACTTTACTAGCTTATACATTTCATTCCCCATTAAAGTTTATGAAAAATAAAATTTAATTGGAAAGGTAATTTTAATAACGGTAACCCTTCACGAGTTTAAGTTTCTTCATTTTTTTAAAAGGAACTTACATCGGTAAGATTGGCGCTAGTGCTATAAGGATATTTGGAAACATGTGAATTTATTATCTTCGTTTCGTTTCGCTATCCCTTGTTTCATTTTGGTCCGTAGGGATCCGTATTTGTCCTCCTACATGATATGAGGGGATCGGAAGGAAATTTAATGATATTAGCAAAGGAATAGACATACTCAATAGTATTTTTTAATTCGAGGCTAGACATTTTTCGAATGTTTAGCGGTTAATATACAACAATTTCTGACGCCGTCTGCTAATAGTAGTAATTGTAAAGTTCACAAGCGAATGCAATGGGTAATGCTTGGGCTCTCTATGTAAGTGATCCCGAAGGAACTCCTACTCCTCTAAAGGAGTCAGCCTTTGATCCGCTTTATGGTTTTCCTAACGGACGGAAAGAAAGAGGTAAGGAAGTTACGTATATCATGCCATTATTTTCAATATTACTGATGTTAGCAGCGATAGTATGGTGCATGATAATTCATTCAGATTTTGTTATTTCAAAATATTTGTTTTATTTTTGAGAGATTTTGTGGCGAAATATTTGCATTAAAATGCTGCTAGAAATGTTAACTTATATGTTGTGATTATGTACTGGGTTATTTACTTTGCCGGAGCCGTGTCATGTCAATTTGCCATTGTGCAGGCTTGCATAAGTGTTCGCCACATTTTCATAATGTAACTTTATGTATTTGTGTTAAAGCTGCATAAGGAAACACGATATTTTGCATGAAAATTCTTAAGTTTATTTTTGGACAAATATTGAATTAAAAAAAGGTGCCAAGGATACGTACACCGATGGCAATATAATGAACCAAAAGGAAGAATAAAGAAGGAAATGGGGTATTTTGTATTTATTTTAGCCATCGATGAATCTCACTGTGCTATGGTGCAATCATTTCTACATGTGAAACCTTAAAATAATTTCAATGTGGTCATATTTTTTTATTTACCACCCTTCACTATAAGCAAAGCAGATATGTTTAACAATGAATTTCTGTATGAGTGTATATTGATTGAGAAAATGAATTCCCATTAGTGATGAGTACAACCGTTTTGTAAAATCACAGTTCTAACATATAGGTTGGTGTGGTCTTCAGTGATTGGGCAGGCGAGAGAAATCCGTAGAAATGATTTCTGGGTTAACAAAAAAATTTCTATTAAAATTTAGATTACATTTCTACGTAGAATACTTGGTAATTTCTTCTTGCAAATCTCCATACACTTCTCTTTATTAAAAATTACAATTTTTCAATGAAGACATACTCCGCGCTTCTCTCTGGTGACTGGCAATCAATGAGCTATGTACTTGAAACTCAATGATTATTATTGTAGTACGTGTATCTTCTTATGATGTGGTAGTACAGTGTGTAAGAGCGTTGACCTATTGACCGGCAGGGATCGGGTTGGTTAGCCTCCTGACTTCCCACCCATAAGGCGCGGGTTCGAATCCTGGGGGCTGCAGATATTTTTCAGTTATATCCCGATCCCAACTGGATGGGCTTCGTGAAGAGCTCTTTGAGTGAGTACGGTCGTCGGATGGGACGTTAAACTGTGGATCCCTTGGCGCCTTTCGTTACGAGTAGGCTAATGCCGACGCCGGGTTATTCTCCACCCTTACTTGTCCATCCCTAATGGCGCAAATGACCTCGGCTGTCGGTCGCCTACCCTAAAACTACTAGCCATATGCCAGATTTGCCCCGCCGGATGATCCTGTAGCTGTCGGTCGCCTCCTCTCTAAACTACTACTTTGACCGGAGGGGCTGGGTTCGTTTCTCGGCGACTCCTCTGGGGACCCTCGGCTACACCCAAGATGAGTGATTTTTGAGCACCAGAATATCCTGGGAAATCATATGCCGCACAGTAAAAGGATCTGGCCCTCCTCCCTGGTTGATGTGTGGATTTAACATGCCGTTGGGCTTAGTACTGGACGAGCTCTACCCTCATCTGCCAAACCGATCCACTGGTTGATAACTGATAGTATATGTAGCTTATGTGAGCATTCAGACAATATGGCAAAAACAGTAAAAGGAAGCAGTAGGGTTGGAAAAAGTTTTTGCATGAAATGACCAGGGTTTTTTTGTTTATTCATGTCGTAATTCCATGAAAGTAACATAATCATAATTCCAATGCAACAATTTCAGAGTGTAAAAATCATTCGCCTTCACTGGGATTTTTACACTCTGAAATTGTTGCATTGAAATGCACATTAGCGGATGACTCCATTAAAAGTTACTGTTGCGGCATCTCCCGCAGTTTCTTTGGAATAATCATAATTATTATAGCTGGTGATATATTATTAAGTAAAGGGAAATTATGGTGCTGTGGGAATATAAAAAGTAAATAAAGTATTAGAAAATAACTTGTAATGCTGCAGTGAAGTAAGAGAAAATGAGGAATTATAACTCCCAATGCACCCATACTAAGAAGAATATACTTTTGTGTTGGCATGGTAGTGGACAAGAGGCAACGAAACCTTTCAGGTCTCCCATTGCTCTGGCTATTTTTTGAATTCTTCTCAATTTTTCGGGTTTTTATCTCAGATGTTGTCAACAACAATAATTACGTGATGAAAAGGTGAAAAGTTGAGAGGAGTTCTGCTGATTAATGCCATGGAATCCTAAGAACGTTACTGACTGTGGTTTCTTTTGTTTCAAATCCATGTCAATATATTTATGCCTTTTCTGAGGAGTTTTCTGGGTCAGCTGTCACAATTTTCATTGATGTGCAAAAATAGATGTCTTGTGATAAAAATACCTAGCCAGGTTGACTTCTTGCAAAATGTTTTGAAAAGCCAACCTATTTGTTACTTATTTCTTTTGAGTACATAAAAAATTGCTTTTGAGGGTATGTTGATTGATTGGTAGTAGTAGTGCAACCGTAGTAATAGGAATATTATGAAATATTACTCATGCAAGTTAAAAATATTCTCTCCTGCTTTTGTACTTTCTAATATTTCTTTTTAAGGAGTTTAAAAAGATCAGTTGATGTAAATAAAAGGGAAGTCATAATTGAATAACAATGAATGAAAGTGTAAAATAATGAATTAAAAATTCTGATTGTCAGTCAAATGATTATGAATCTAAAGCCTTTATTTGTTTAATTTATTTGTCTAATCTTTTATAGTAATGATTGCTACAGAGGAAGAAATGGACTCTGCAAAACTGCCTTTAGACAGTCGAGATTATTGTGCCCACTTACTCCTGAAATACCAATCATGTCGAGCAGATGTTTGGCCTTTTGCATATAAGTGTGCTCATGAGAAGCATGAATATCTTACTTGCGAATATGAAGAGTAAGTCTTGAAAATAAGTCATTTATTTATCAAGAGGAGTTTTATTTGGCTGACTGATTTGTTTCTTTTTGCAGCTATGTAATTCGTATGAAAGAGTATGAGAGGGAACGCAGACTACTACAGAGGAAGAAGAGGATTGAAGCAAAGAATCAAGCCATGGAATGAGTTCTCTCTGTCTGCCTTTAGAGGGAATATAGTAAAGCTATTGTGTCTGTTGAGTAATTAGGATGAATTACAAGTAACATTTTTATGTTGGTAATGTGGGATACCTTTCCTGTATAAATTTCTATACAAATAGATGTAAATAAAGTTGAAGATAATATTTGTTTATGCATGAGTACCATTTTTTGTAAATTACAAATGGTAAACATTTTGTATGCCTTTACACTTTTGTGAGTATGAGGTCTGAGAGAAAAGTATGTTGATGCTCATCCCAAGTGAAATTCATATCTATATTGATATGTATACATTGGTGTTTTCAAAAGTGAAGTAGGTGTATAGATTCCACAACAAACAATGGTCAAACGTGGTCAAACAATGTTATTATGATCCCATATCGTTAGTGGATTAAATAGCATCTTAAATCTCTCTCTTCTACACATAATCTCTTTAATTTAATTAGCACGATCCATCCTACCATAGTACGTTGGAGGTAATAATACATTTTCAGCATCACTGCTAAAGAGACTTTCCAATTTATGCAGGAGCGTCAATCTGTAATTTAACCTTTGATCCTTGGGTGATTCCCAGCCTATCTTCTCAAATACTTTGGATACGATACTAAGTTTATAATGACAATGTTTTACTAATCTAGCTCCTCTATGCTGCACGCAATCCAACTTGGTGAAGATTCCATATACTTACAGCATATTCTAAAAGAGGGCCTAACCAACGACATAACATTTCTCTTTGACCTTATCATCACATTTAGCTAGTACTCTTCTTATACACCCTATTATTTTGTTAGCTTGTCCACTTTTTCCCCATATGTATTTCACCCAAGAGAGATCATGAGTGAGGGTAACGCCTAGCTATTTAATTGAATCGGCGCATTCCATTTCAGTGTTCCGGATGCAGTAGGCGTTCGGGAGAGAATTGCTCCTTTCCCACAAATTTATAACTATGTTTTTTTTTAAGTTAATTCTAATTGCCAATTGTTGCACCAGCATTGTATCGCATGAAGATCATCTGACAAAGCTGCTGTGTCCTCAGGTTCACGGTAAACCACTGCATCATCAGCAAATAAACGTAGCTTACTAGTGACTACTGAGTCAATGTCGTTAATGTAAAATAGGAATAAAAGAGGCCTGATAACACTTCCTGGGGAGCACTTGTGTATATTTGTTGGTATGTATTTGCATTTAGGTATAGTTACATGAGTGCACTTTTCGGAGTACTCAAAATTGCTGTATGTATAAAACAACAAAAAATTACTGAATTTAAAAATGTTTAGATGCATTATTTTAATGCTGTGAGATGTTATATTACTACCTTGAAACAAGAAAATCTAATAGTATACATAAAATTCTGCCACAATGTAGATGTGTACAAACACGGTTACTTCCTTCCTCAATTTCCAATTTCACCATCACCTTCTTCAACATTGAAATTCACTTGCATTCAACACAGCAAGTCACAATTGGCCAAATAATCACCAATGCACTTCGAAAGTTACCAGGAATTACATGCCAAATGCTTCATTCTATTTTCAGTCTCCATTCATTATGTGCTTATTGGCAAGCTGTTCTGCCCCCACTATGCAGAAATGTATATAATATCTGCAAGCATTCATTAAATGGATACTAGGCGATGTTGCCCAAAAATATAATCCCTCCTCACACAGTGCACAACTCTCATTCCCAAAGAGAGTCCTCAGGGTTTATAACTGCCTAGTTTTCTGACACGCAGTCCTGGCATTTATACTAGTGCTCCTGAGAAACTAGTTAAGTCACCTATTTATAAGCAGTTCACCCTAAACCCATTAAAACTTTGAAACCATTCTACAATTTACAAAGTTCCTATCTCACCCAACCATATCCTCCTCTTCCTATCGATATCGTCCTACCTCCCTTATCACCCACTTTCTTAAATCTTAGGCCCAGGATATAAGCCTCTGTCAACAGCATTTATCTCTTATCAACGAAGAATCTCTTTTCAGCTCATTGAAAATAGTATGAAGCAATTGCAACCTGCTCTCATAGCCCATCATTCTTGAGGGTTCCTTCCTTGGCCAAATGAAAATTAACAGAACAAGAGATCACTTAAGTAGGTTAAATTGTTCAGTTTAGACTCGGCTAGAAATGGATGGATATGGGCTCAAGTCACGTTAAAGGTGATTGATTTAAATTTGAAAATTAATTTGTTGTAAAATAAAATATTTTGCTGAAACAATCGAATAATATTGGTTCTAAGCAAAATTAAATGAAGCAACTTACTAAATAATATCGTATTTTGGTATTTTTCAAATTTATGTATGCACCTTGCAAGCCACCGCTAGGGTGTGTGGCAGGGGGTGAATAAACACCATAATAATTTTGACCCTACCGCGGTCGGGCAATGTTTCTATGATCCCTTATGGTTCGTGGACAAAATGTTATCTTAAATCTATCTGTTCTACACTTAATATCTCTAATTTTATCAATGTGATCTCTCCTACCAGAATACGATGGGGGTAATAATGCATTTTCAACATCACTATTAAAATACCTCCTTCCGATTTATGCAAGAGATACGATCTGTAATTTAACCTTTGCTCCGTGAGTGATTCCCAGGCTAGCTCCTCTAATGTACGTACATATTTGTACATTTATTTCAATTATAGGCCAACGTCGGAATTTTCAGGACTTCGTGTGAACATGTAATTGAGCTATTTGATCACACACTTGCTTCACAATGAATCAAATGAAGCCAAGAATGGATATTGTTTACTGTGAACGAATTGAACGGTTGGGTCATTGGCAAGAACCAATTCCCACGAATTATTTCATTGAATTGAAAATCCCACCTCTAATTACCATTTCGGGGTGGCGCAGTTGGTTGTTTCAGTTGAAATGCATGTAGCGCCATCATCTCTATGGGTTAACGTATGGTTTCTGTTTGTCAACAGGAGGTACAGGTACAAATGCAGCTGGGAATCACACATGCTGGCGGGGAAATATCTGGCGATTCCAATAAACATTTAGAAAACGGTCACATTATTCGATGAGCCTATTAAAAAAATAAAATTGTAAACTCGGATGTAATACGAATGTGTCGCAAGTATGGAAATGACAGCAAGCAATTTAGAGAGAATCATCCTTCAGTTCTACCAAAGCGATACAGTGAATCAGATTCCTGCTCATCAGTGGCTTACAGTGGCACAGCAATCGCCCAATGCCTGGTGTTTTGTGTGGGAACTTCTTTCCCCTGAAAAGGTAAAGAAATTGTATAAAGTTAATCGAAAATAATAGTGCGATTCATTAAAACGAAAGACTTTGTTTGCAGTCCCCAGAAGTGCAGTTCTTTGCAGCTACAACTTTACATACAAAGGTTGCAAAGCACTTGAGCGAAGTACCTGAGGATCAGTACGTGACATTCAAAAATAAATTAATTGACACTTTGAAAAGATACAGAAATGGACCTAAAATTATTGTTAACAGGTTATGCATTGCGGTAAGTACTACCGAGTGAACGCTTTTCAAAACCTGCCCTATGCATAATATTATAATGTATAAAATCATTTATTTTAATTTTTCACGTCCGAAAATGATTTATTAAACCTGATTATTATATATCTGATCCACGAAGAGGAATTTTGCCGTTATTTTTATAGATGGCAGCCTTCATTCTTCAAGTATCACCAGAGAGATGGGAAAATCCATTGTCCACTTTGAGGGAAACACTATGTCCAGATTCATCCAATTCTGTGTCAGATGAAACATTACGCTGTCTGTTGCTACAGCTTTTTATGGTGATACCAGAAGAGGTAACTTGAATTACTACGTGAAGGAAAAATAAACACGAAAGATATCCGTTTCCAAGCTAAAGTGTCATGTTTGCCTATTCTTCTCTAGGTGATTGATGTCGTGCCTGAAGTGCCAAAATTTGCACATTTTATGTTTTCATAATTTGTTCATTTAAAAATCTGGTGACCATGTACAGAGTAAAATTAGCTTATATCGCAATCCAAGGCAATACATGGCATATTTACATATTATATACATAGAAACATAAAGTTAATATTGTATTAAAATCATACTCATAAAAGTAGTTACACTTGCAGTTCACCGCAATATATTTAGGTAAAAATGGCACATTTTTCAACAGTGGGTGGTCTAACAAATGTACATCAGGCCAATTAAAATTTCTAAATTAATACATTTCACCAAATATAATGATTCAATTACATTATATTGTTCCGTTGTCATACGTGCAGTACATTCTTTCAATCCCATGGTTCTAAAATGTTACATGATATAAATGATAGTAAACATCTAAAATCAATTAATTAAAATTTGAGCCATATCGATGACTCTTGGGCATGGGAAATCTACCGTCAAAATTTTAATGTCAAAAGCAAATCCTTGGGTGAAGAATGGAACACATTACTTTCCCTCAACATTGCTTACTATTATGTGGAATCATTTAAGTCTTTTCTTGAGTAATCTCCAACATTGTACCTCAAGTAAGTTGGTGGGTGTTTATATAAAGTATGGAATTTTCAAAGGTCTTGTTGACGTTGTGGTAATATCAGTGAACAATAGAAAATGGGCTTATGAAAGCTGCATCATAAAGGTGAATACCTCCATGGAATGATAATCTATTCATGTAGTAACTGATATAATCTATTCATGGTTTGTATAAAAAGTATCGGTAACAATTTTTTCTCGGCATGTGCATGAAGTGATGATTTCAAACCATTGGTTAAGTGTGCGCATGATCGCGGATCAAATTGGCATTGATAAGATGACAGTGCACACACTATTACCACTGAGAATTTGGTGGTGCAAAAGTTCTGCGCTAAATTTTTGTGGTGATGACGTTTAACATTGAAACCTGGGTCGTGTTTTTTAATGTGTGTGGAATTACAAAGTCAATAATTTCATTTCAATATGCTCTGTGCTACACTCGTCCTGAAGGTCTTGATGGTTGAGCAAGATGAGAGTCAAGTGTCTGCTCGCAAAGACCTGCAACGGCATCACGAAGATTCCCTGACCCCCTTACAGTCAGTCACTACTTGGCACTAGAAGACTATTTTCTATTCATCCAAAAGTAAAATCCTCCCTCAAAGGACATCACTATGGGACCCTTAGTTCCATCAAAGAAGCTTGCACGTGTGCCCTTAAGAACCGTCCGGAATCCATTTACCAGGGAGCCTTCAAGCCATGGAAAAGCTGCTGGCCAAAGTTTGTCGATGCTCAAGGGATGTACTTTGAAGAATTTTAAGGCATTGAATGAGCTATATCCGCTGAAATAAATCTATACTTCTGATATTTTTTACTCAGACCATGTAGATGGTGGCATGCAACTGATGAAGATTGAGTTTATTCCTGTTAGTATGGAGATGTGATCTAGAATTACCATGGTTCATGAAAGTTGAATGATGGGAACAGTTATAAAAACATCTTTGATTTGAGGAATGGATGACAAAAATTCAAATTGTTGAACATGTAATGCCTTTTTTTGTAGTGTAAGTGAATTTAACCATGTTTAGCCATATAACTTAGCATTGTGATATGTAGCATTGTTTTGAAAGTCTAGACATACTATATTTTTGATTTGATTGATACATTTTTAAGTTTCATTGTAAAATGGAAAATCATCGGTATATTAATTAATATTGGTGTATTTGGTTCAAGTTTCAGACGATGCACATTCCTCAAGGAAGGAGGGGGTTGGTGCGCAATGAGTTGCAGAAGTCCTTTCCGCAAGGTATACCCTGCTCTTAAAACCTGATTTCTCTGATCTTACTCTCATTCTGAATGGGTCTGGATTTGTAAGAATTATTGTTATTGTTTCAACTGATTACAAGGTGACATAGAAGTTGTCCAGACTAATCAAATAGTTATTGGAATAGAGAGTTGTAGTAGATTTTAAGGGAGGCGACCAACAGCTGAGGTCATTTGCACCATTAGGAATGGGCAGGAAAGGATGAAGGGTGGAGAGAACCCAGTGTCGGTATTAGCCTACTCTTAACAAAAGGCACCAAGGGGTCTGCAGCTTAACGTCCCATCCAATGGACGGCGTTCTCACTCAAAGTGCTCTTGGCAAAGTAACTCAGATAGGGTTTGGGATACCACTGAAAAAGATCTGCTGCCTTGGAGATTCAAACCTCGAGTGCCCTCTCTTTTTAACTGTGACAAATTCCAAGAAACTGCTGGAGATTCCACAACAATAACTTTTAACAAAGTCACCCACTAATATGCATTTCAATGCAACAATTTCATAGTGTAAAACTGGGTGGGAAACTAGCATGTTAGCTACCACATCATTCCCCGATTCCCCTTGGAATTCAGAACAAACATATATGCACCCGTACGAGTATACACAGTCATGTAGATGAGAGGAAACAAGTGCACTATAATAATAAATAGTTCAGTAGTGGCAGACTGACAGACAATGTATGACACTACATCGTATTAAACATTTAAAATCTGCAGCAATTACAGCTGTTTTCAAGGAACTCAGAAATGCTGTAGTATGCTTTTTCTTTGCAAAAATTGCTTTAAATTTTCCTTGAAGCTTGGCAGGAATGCAATTGATTTTATGTTTGAAGGAAATTTATTTTCTATCATCAGGGCTCTTCGGTGAGGGCCCAAGGGATAAGGGTAATAGTTGTTTCAATTGGAAAGGGGACCTTTTTATGGATAGGAGTAACATGAGCTATCTTGATGCAGGTAGGGATGCATCCATGATTAAAGGATGCATTAATTCCATCTGGAGGAGGACCAAACATGAAACTACTAACTGTCTTTAAAGTAGGTATGACTAGTACCTCATGATGATTACTTGCTTGGAAATGGCTCTATAACTTTTGTTTTTTGGTGTGGATTGGTAGGAAAAAGAATGAAAGAGTTAGGCGGTAAAGGTTGACGTCTTATTATTAACTGTGGAAGATGCTTAGAAGCAGCAACCAACATTGTGTATTACCTTATGTTGTACTCAAGTCAAATGTAAAGTTGATACAAATAATTAATATCATTTGCATTTAGTTCAAATTTTGATATCAAGTCATCAGAAGCTAAGCAAAATAGTTACAACTGCAATAAAATTTTTTAATACATCAGTAGTCCATTTAGTTCAAATGATACAAATTTCTATAATTGGTTGGCTTTTTCATGGTAGATACCATTTTCCATTGACTTATTGGTAAAATTCCATTTAGTCGCTTTCTTGCCCATCGTAATTTTTTGAGATGGTTGTTATAAAATGCAATTTAAAAATTGCAATTTGTAACAATGAAATTGTGATCTGAATCTATGTTCAGCCATGGTATAATCTAGCTGGTATCTACCTGTTTCTCCTGGTCTTTTCCATATGTGCATATTTCTGTGATGAAACAGGTGCTAGTTAAATTATAAAAGCCTTTCCCTACTTGAACACCTCAACCATATTTATGAGGCCTTCATAATCACCCCGTTATTGCTAGCACTTTTTTGACTAAAGCAAAAAATTTGATCGTTTGAATCATAATTTGCTGTATATAAAATTAACCAGACTGGGGATTTCTAGTAATGTTCTCCAGTATCTAGAATCATATCTTAGTCACTACAAACATTTAGTAAAATATAGTCGTAGGACTGAAAGGAATTCTTATCTTCAATGTCTTAATATGTTGTATCCACATATGACTTGCTAACCCCCCTAATGGCAGATAATAATAACATTCACTGAAGTGAAATTATTGAATTCTTATGCCTTCAAATTAAAGAAAATATTGATAGACCAAACAATATCAACTTAACAATTAAGATAATTATCCCCTGGGATATAGAATGGTTAATACATATATGAAGTCTCTGCGGAGACCCTTCTTAGGGTATGGAGTGTAAAGATTGTCCCTCCAATGCTAAAGCATTATATATATGCTGGGGAAATTTCCCCGCTGCTAATAGCATCTTCTGTGTTAAAAAAGAAATTAAATCCATTCTTGTTGACTGCCAGTTTTCCAAACCTCTTCCTTAAGCTTTTGAAATTTTAATTCTCCCATCGTTGCACATATTTCACTCTGCCGTATTTGTTAATGAGCATCCCAATTATTTCTCAAAATATACTCTGTCCCATGAATAACAAACTATTGAACATGAAGCAATATCCATTCAAATTCTTACTCCCTCTGCCAGTGCCATTATGGACTCCTTCAATTCCACTTAAAAATATCTAATCATCTCCTCCAATCAAACAATTAAATTTGCAGATTTAAGATCTAATGTTTGCAATAAAGTATGCTTCTGCATAAATGAATATTTTTGTTATGATGAAAGAAGACACTTCCCTTTTTCATAAAGAATTTTTTTATTTGGACCTAGGTTTCATTACAGTGTAACATCTTCAGGATTGCCACCATGGTACGCCTGAAACTGTGTCAAATGTTTTAGTGATTAACTTTGACTCTTCCTTGAATTCTTGTAAATAATAATGTGTATTATGTCATCATTACTGTTTATTTATCTAAATTATTTTAATGTTTAGTTATGTGTTCTCCAGCTAGTTGGAATATTCGATGTCCAATCACTCATAAAAAAGTAAAGATTATGATTAAATGTATCCTAAAAGACATATTTTCCCTGTGTAATAACCACAAAATCAAGGCTAACTTTTATGTCACTGTGTCACCTTTAAACGGCCAACCAATTAATCATTCATCCAGGCAATTGCCAAAAAAACCTTTCTTGTCATTCGCTAATACACTGCACCCATTGCATCATTGAGTCACCCTTCGTAAGGTGAGTGCTGGAAAGCGCTGATACCTTGTTTTGTCTTTTCTCAAAATTTTGCATTTTATTATTGGGTTCACCTTTGTTGTAATAACATCTCTTAATGCAGGGAAATATGGTATTTGTAATGAGAAGTATATTTTTAATGTGCTTGATATTTGGTTGAGGGAACAGCAGCTCATATTTTATTTTATTTGAGGGCATGTCAAGTGTTAATCTGTCAACCAACTCTGCTTAAAAACTCGTCTAATTTTAAACTGGTTTTTGAACACAGTTATTGAACTGTCATCCTTAAAAATATTTGTCAATACTTTTCCTGGACTGAAGTCTTGCTAATTCAGTCCCTTAAAACAAAATTTTATGTTTTGCGGTATTTTATAATTTATGCATACAATTTAATTTCATGTGTGCATTTTCAGTTTTTGGGGTAATGAGTTTCTCTTGTATATTGAATAAGAGCTTGGAAACTAAGGTTCAATTTATTTTTCGCAAATGTTTGAATGCAGGACATCGCAGCCACAAATTTAGTACCAATTATGCCGATATTCCTTCACCGTGGTGGGCACTAGGTCAGGAAAAGTCTGTAATTATTCAATTTATTCAAAAATAGGGGGGAGGAAGGAAAAAGGGTAATCAATTAAAAAAATATTGAGTATTTGATTGGCAAAGGAGAGTGTGATATGTGCATTGGGAATTCCAATGGAGAATAACATTTCTTTTAACTATGTATTCAGTTTGTGTTTGCAAAATGTCTATTATTTATGCAGGCCGTTGCAAGTGATCAAACCCTAGTGGAGCAGATTTCAGTAATGTTAGTGTCTTGTGAAATGAAGAGGAATGAGATCCAAAATTAAATTGTTCACTTCAATTCTAACCACTTAAAAGAAAAATCAGAAACAAGGACAACATGCTCATTGTGAAGAAATCTGGAATAGGGATCTGGAAAATAGGGTGGCCAGGCTGTTCAGTACATTGTTATATGTTAGACTGCTTGTGGTGGCAATTTCCATTTTGATGGGTGTATCTGGCTGTGTGCTGGAGTGCCCTATGTTTTCAAACCTGGTTTATGTGACTTAGTGTGAATGCTATTGAGGATTCTGAGAAATATGTATCCACCTACGTAACTCAAATATAATGGCTGCTAAGTTGGTTAAGGAACAGCTTTCGAGGGTTAAAAATAAAATTATGGAAAAGTACCTGTTTCCATAATTCATATTAAGTAACTAAATAAGTAAGTTTCCTTATTATCAGTCATGATGAAAGGGAGGACAATCCAAGGACTACCGGGGCTTAAGAAACATGTATTTATGCATTAGAGCAGAATGAGACATTAAATGACAGGCTGAGAGCACCTGACAGATGAACAATATCTCCACTAAATTAGTACATAATTTCAGCATTATGTATTTCTGTTATTTTTTCACAGCCGCAACATGTGTAGGCAATTAAATGGAGAAGGGAAAGCATTAGCCTGTCAACTGCACATGCTAAGAATGGCAATTATGCTGCCAGATTCAGGCTGAATGGCTTCTTCTTTCATTTATTTGGCATCATTAGAACACTTTCTGCTGACTTATTGTGCATAATTTTGCTATGTAGTAAAACCTTTTTCCATCAAACTAATGCAGTAGCTGAATCTATACTGCATGGAAAATATGTAGATCAATGGAAAGACAAAATAATACCTGTATCCATGGTTCTATGTTTCACTTGACATATTAGTGATATGGGTCGTGGTAGTCCAGGGGGTAGAGCATTGGACTACTGACTGGAGGGCTCAGGTTTGATTCCCGGTCGCACCTCCCTGGGCACTATCAGCTCCACCCAAGCTCTGTGCTTTTTTGGGCACCAGATCTTCCCGGGAAACCATAGCTGGCACAGGGAAAGGAACTGGCCCACCCACCCCGGTAATTTGTAAATTTCACATGCCTTATAGGGCTTAGTACTGGGTGAACTCTTATCATCACCCAACTTTGGATAGATAACTGTGTTTATAGTTTTTTTTATGATTGATATGACAGAAGCGGCAATTTCAATCAGTGGAGGCTAGCTGTATGCTCTGCCATTAACCAGGCAGTGAAGTTAACTTACTTTTATGTAAAGGCTTAATATTCTTTTGTGAGGAAAATTAGTAATATTGGAACCCTTGTTGGCCCCTGTGCAAGCAGTGTCCTCTGTGCTCTTGTGGGCCCTGGAGTGGGGCACTGAGCATGAGGTGGAAGTTGCGGTTGGATGTGCCAGAGCATGGATGCAGTTGGGTGTGTCCTTGCCTGAGGCGGTTGGGGATGGAGGGGTGGCTTCAAAGCTTATCCATCTGGCGTGCCGCTTGCCGTGGGGACCAGTGACTTCTGCTGCCCTCGAGGCCTTGGGTGACCTGGCATCCCATCCAGACACTCATCACCATCCTCGCTCTGTCCTTGCACTGGTCAGGTCATTGGTACCAGCTGTGGGGGAGTTGGCTCGGAGGTGGACCGTGGCTGGTATTCATGTGAGTAGCACATGTCTGCCATCCCCTCTCGTCAGTGTGAGGGCCGGTGGATTGCTCAGCCTCTGACCTGGCCATTCTAGGTGTAGATACATTTAATGGCCTTGGACTCCTTCGGTTCTGTTGATATTGGTACCCTGGGATTCCAAATGTGATGATTTACCCTCCCCTGGACAATCGGTTTGTCAGATGACCATGTTTTGAAATGTTAACCCGAGTAAAGACAAGGATATCATTTCAACACTTTCTGATTTCCTTACGTATGGTCTAGGAAGCGAGAAACATTCCTGGATTAAGGTTGCAATTTGAACAAAAAACAATCCTCTGCTTACTTTCAGGGATTCTTTTAGATGTTTCTTAATTTGAAACCTATAAAATTTTTAGACTCGAAAAGGTCGTAGTATTACTATGTTAGCCCTGAGATTTATGAAAAAAATGGTCATGGGATTTTCTTAGTGTGTACATTTTTGGTGGAATTTTGTTGAATTCTCCCAGCTATTTTTTTTTATTTCTGACACTTCCAATATTTTTGGTGTGCATTAAAGTGCTGAGAAATCTCGTTTATATTACCACAATTGTTCATTCCCACATGCTGATAAACCTTAATAATGTGTTTATGGTTATACCCATAGTCCAATACAGTGCAAAGGTATGGGAATAGAGTTAATGTATATTAGAGTTCAATAAACAGCTGGAAATTAAAACTTTGAAAGAAATATTGCAAAATTTGTATTGCATGAGTTCATATATTGGAGTAGTAGTAGTATTTAGGTGAGGCGACCGACAGTTGAAGTCATTTGTGCTATTAGGGATGGACAGGAAAGGATGAAGGGTGGAGAGAAACCAGGCATCAGCATTAGCCTATTTTTAATGAAAGGCACCAAGGGGTCCGCAGCTTAATGTCCCATCCGACGGACAGCATACTCGCTCAAAGTGCCCTCCACAAAGCACCTCAAGTAGGGATCAAGATACCCCTGAAAAATATTCCACACTGCCGGGATTTGAACCTGGGCCCTCTGGGTGGGAAGCCAGTACGTTAGCCACCGCACCAACTCGATCCCCGCATATATTGGAGTTTCCAGTAAAGAGGGAAGTAAGATTCTTCCCTAAACCCTGCAAGATGTAATTACAAGGTCAGAAGATGGTGTGGCCATTTCATTCCCTGAGATATTTTTCAGCATAGTATACCTTTGATTCACTACATATGAGAGCAAATGAAAGTTTTCATTGAGCAAGAAGTTAAGCAATTGAGCAACACCTGTAAAGATTATCCCCAGTGATTAATTTGAGAACCTACCCAGAGGTGATCTATATCACCAATAGTCTTCTTGCTTATTATTAAACATATGAGAATGCTCTTTGGGTGAAGGAAACGGTAAAGTCAACGTTGATGTCATTATTTACAAAATTTTCTTGACCTAGAGATTTCAATTTTTCAGCCAAAATTTTTCTGGTGGAAGGTTCCGGCTTTAAACAGACTATTTGACCTCAAAAATAACGAGGTTTTTCACAATCAAAAATTCAATGATTCAATATTAACCAATTGTTGTGCCTAGCTCATCATTTAATCTCATTGTGAATCAGATTGAAGGTATTTTTTTCGATTTGTATTTTTTAACAGCATAACATTTCCCAGCTTTCTCCTTCAAATATTTTTTTTCATACCTAACATGGTTCAACGTTAGTCGAGCCTACCTAATTTATTAAACAAAGTTGCAATGGTGCAACAGCTCCATATCTCCCAAGTACCCCTTATTCTGAATTAATTTCCCATTGAGATCAAAAGTATGTATATTGTTGATTACCCCTTGTGACAATAAGTTGCACTGATAAAAGCCACAGCTGAGGACATTCACAAACTGGTTGCTTCTGTCACTGAAAATTGAACTAATTGCACTGGTTTTGTTACCAGCAATTGCAATCTTCTCACATGTGGTCCAAATGAAAATGTAACAATAACTATAGTATATTAAGAGAAAAAAATTATTCAAAAATTTAAATTTCTATGAAAGTGTTTGATTAAATAAAACATTTATGTTAAGTCTCATTCTGCTCTAATCAGAGTTGTAGTAGTTTTTATGGGAGGCAACCGACAGTTAAGGTTATTTGGGCCATGAGGGATGGTTGGGGAAGGGATGGGTGGACAGAATCCTGGCATCATCTACATGAGCCTACTCTTGTTGAAAGGCACCAAGGGGTCTGCAGTTCAACATTCCATCCGATGGACGTCATATTCACTCAAAGTGCTCTCTACAAAGCACCTCAGGTAGGGATCAGGATACCACTGAAAAATATTTGTCCCCTGGATTTTGAACGCGGGCCCTCTCAGTGAGAAGCCAGTACGTTGGCCACCACATTATTGCATAATTTCTAATACATTGATATTTTTCAAGCAACTATGGCCATCTTTAGGTCATGCCTGGTATTTATGGGACTGCCCTCGCATATCAATCACCTATGCAATGAAGGAAAAATATCAGTGTTGTATGCTGATGACACTAATGTAATAATATCAACACAAACATATCCCAGCCTTGTGGAAACATGAAAGTCTGTAACACTTGCAATAAACAAGCGCTGTAAAGATAACCCTTTAGACTTAAATGTAAAGATAAGTAAAATAGAATACTTAACAGGCATTCAGAATGTGACAGATAATCTGCCGGTAAAAATGGATGACCAATCAATTGAGCATGTGACGTAATGTAAATAAAAATCTGGGTATTTGTCTGTGTGTAAATATTTCTCAGGATATACATGTAAAAGCCCTTCAACGTAAGCTCAGTTCAACTTGCTATTTATTTAGACACCTGTATGAGACTACAAGCAAAACGGTGCTACTCAATTTATACATTAGGGAAATGTATTAAAATATAACCTGTAGTATAATATTATGGGGAACAGCTACTATTTCTCTGACCATCTTTACAATGCAAAAGAAAGCTGATAGAATAATAACTGGGTAACCTCACAATGCTCCATCAAGGCCTATTTTCCATGAATTAAATTTTCTACCTCTCCCATGCATCTACATTATGTTTTTCATTTTGTATATAAAAAATAACATTGACAACTGTTCTCTTAACTCTGCCTATCACCATCATTACACCAGAGGAAGGAATGACATCCATAATGGGAACATAAGGACTAAAGAGTTGAAATTAGGACCCAATTAAATGGGCATCAGATTATATAATAAACTACCCAAAAGTATCAAGGATACAAAGGGAACTACTGCATGCAGACATAAATTAAAAAGATATATACAACATAATATGCTCTACTCAGTTGACAAATATCTCAACAATATTCCATACCAGTAAGTTCATACTCTTAGTTCAAAGCAATGGTCATAGTTTGGTTCATATTAATGATCAGTGATTTTTCTAAATTGATATTCCATGTGCATGTTACGGTCAATGTTTATGCGTTTGTGCCAAATATTATGTAACTGTGAGCACTATTGCTTTTGTATTTTAATTGAGGCTGTACCTTTACTCCTTTTTGACGTGCCTTATATCATTTACATACACCCACCTGGTATTTTCGTATTATGATCTCTGGGTAAATAAAAGGTAATAATAATAATCATGGAGTTGGGAAATGCATCGCACTGTTATGATGTTGCTGATGTCCAGTCCAAATTCTGTTATAAATTATGTTTATTGGAACCTACTCTCAAACTTGGTAGTCGCCTTATATTTTCCCTAAGGGTTAGGTGATAGAAGAGAATCCATAGTCTCAATCTCACCCCAAAATGAAAGCAATTTTCTGTCTATCTCTCTATCTAGGAAGCCGCATGCTCAGCGTTCACCCTGATTACTAGTATTGGAGAGAGTCATGTTCGTCTTTTGCTGGGGGAGACCCGAGAGGGAGTGGCTAATCCGTCCGAAGTTCTATTGCTTATCCTTGATCTACTCTTGGAGTGTACTGGAATGCAAGGGCAGTATCCAGTGGAGGAAACTTTGAGCTCCATTCCATTTGGATTCTGGTACATCTTACAGGTAAATGGCCATCCATAGTCTTGTTTTGATGTTGCATGAAAGACTAATGAAATAAATATGCAATATGGTGATGTTGGTCAACTCTTCCTTTTATTGTTTTGGAGGTTTTCATGAATTACATGTGGCAAATCGAATGTGCTGCATGCTTTCTATTTGATGAGGTTGTTTCCTATGAGTAACTACTGAAACTTACTTAGTTTTGATGCTGAAACTTACTTAGCTTCATCCAATGTAATAATGATTCATGCTGTAAATATACATATTATGTATGTATACATACATATTATTATTATTAGGTAATCTACCGGTTAAGGTAGGTTTTTGAATGGACACACTCCTAAATAAATATTTTGGACTCCTAGTAAAACATCTACATCAGGTCCCTCTTCATCTCCGAGTACCTTCTTCCTCCCTTCATCCCGTCTAACATCCCTAACCTGTTTCTTCCCTTTCCTCGTTTGCCCAACATTCTCCCCTCTATCAGTCTTCAACATCACACTGCCGGTCAGTACCCCCTTCATCCACTTTTCCTGCCTCCATAGGATTTCTCCCAACAAACCCCTCTCTTCGCCCACCATACCAAGTACTTCCTCATTTGTTTTCTTCTCTGTCCATTTCACCTCCATTCTTCTCCCCACCCACTTTTCAAAAGCCTCCAGTCTACGTCTATCCTCCTGCTTCAATGACCACGTTTCTGCGCCGTACATAGCTACGCTCCATATCAAAGGTTTTACGAGTCTTTTCTTAATATCCTTACTCAACGTCCCCGCCATCAACTCCCTCCTTATGAAAGCCTCCTTGCCTAACGCAATTCTTCTCCTTACGTCCCTACTACTTTGACCGTGTTGGTCCAAAACACTTCCGAGATATGTAGACTGTTCTACCTGCTCAAGTTTTCGCCCTCCTATTTCAATGCTTAGCTTAGCCTTTTTATTTCTATAAAATCGCTTTACCTTAGTTTTATTTATATTGATTCTCATCCAATACCTGTCGCACTGAATTTCCAATTCACTCAGCAAAGCTTGCAACTCCTTGGCTAACTGACAAACTAAAGCTTGGTCATCAGCAAACCTAACTGATTTTACGAATTCCCTGCCCACTTTCATTCCTACCTCCAGTTCTTCCCATGCCTCTTTAATCATTTCCTCTGCATACAGGCTGAACAGCAATGGTGATAATGGGCAACCCTGCCTTAAACCTCTTCCTAACACTGCCCAACCAGACTCCCTGTTCCCCACCCGCACCTGAGCAGTCTGACACATGTACAAGTTGCGGATTAGTCTCCTTTCCCTCCAATCTATTCCTATTTTCTGCAATATACTCATTAGTTTTTCCCAATTCACTCTGTCAAATGCTTTTTCGAAATCTACGAAACAGGCAAATACCTCCTGGTTGTGTTCTATATTCCTCTCGATTAATAATCTCATTACTGCAATGGCATCATGCGTACCTCTTCCCTTCCTAAACCCAAACTGATTATCCCCTGAGTAATCATTTGCCCTACTCTCTATCCTTTTATTTATGATCCTGAGAACAACTTTAGCTTCATGGGATATCAAACTTATTGTCCTGTAGTCCTCACATGATGTAGCCTTTACCTTTTTCAGGATAGGAACTAAAACTGATCTCACAAAGTCTTCCGGCCAGATTCCTTCCTCATAAATACTACGAATCAGCCCATATAGCCTCCTGCTCCCACATTTTCCTAAACATTTCAATAGTTCCGCGGGAATGTTTTCCACCCCCTCGGCCTTATTTAGGTTCATCTCCCTTTATGCCCTTTCTAACTCATCGTCGAGTATGCCAGGACCTAAGCTATCTTCCACTACGTCATGTTCCTTTTCTATGTCTAACTTTGTTGGTCTAAGTGCTTCACTATACAGTTCTTTTATATATTCCTTCCATCTCTCTTGGATCTTTCCTGTGTCAACTATTATCTTACCCGCCTTATCTCTAACGTTTAGCATAGATCTCCCTTTCTTACTTCCCGATAAAGATTTAACTTTGCTGTACAGCGCACCGATTTCACCCTTACTCTGCATACCTTCCATATCCTCGCACTGCGTCTTCCACCATGCTTCTTTTGCTTTATTTGTTGCCCGCCTCAATTTATTGTTTAACTCTTTGTACTTCATTTTGCCTAACTCTGTATTTACATTCTTCCATTTGCTCCGCTCATCCATCTTTGTAATCATGTCATCCGTGATCCATGGTTTCCTAGTCCTTTAAGCGTTAACGGTTCCAATAGTGTCTTTTGCGGCTTTAGACAACCCATTCTAGATACTTTTTCATTTTTCCTTGATAGTACTTAGCTCTTTACCATCCTCCAAGATTTCCTCTACAGCCTGTTTGTATTCCTTCCTTTTCAACCATTTAATGCTTCTAGATTCCATTTTCTAACCCGTTGCCCCTGCCTTATCTTTTTGAAACAGACGCTTCATTTGATAACAACTAAATTGTGGTCATAGTCCGCATCTGCTCCCGGGAAGCTGTGGGAATTTATCACACTGTTCCCAAACCTTTGTCTAACCAGGATATAATCTAGCTGATACCTTTCTGAGTCCCCTGGCATTTTCCATGTATACCTGCATCTTTTGTGGTGTCTAAACCAAGTGTTGGTGATGACTAATCCCGGTCTCCTGCAGAACTAAACTGCTTTCTCCCCGCGGTCATTCCTCGTGCCTAAACTGTAGTCCCCCACCTCATCATCATCTTTTCCTTCGCCTACCATCGCATTCCAATCCCCCATCACTATCAAATGTTTTGCTGCGGGAACATACGCGATACATACTTGTACATATATATATATATATGTACAAGATTTATATACAATATTTGATTAAAATGTATCGTTAAGACTTTTTACGTGATGTGTGTGTGAAGTGCTGAGGAGAGACTGTTGGTTAAGTGTGCGCATGATCACCAGTTTTATATGCCTTGATAAGATGACAGTGCACACCAACATCACTGAAAATTTTGGGGTTCGAAAGTTCTGCGATAAACTTGTCCTCCCTGAGGTCTTACAGACAGAAGACCAAGTCGAGTGTCTGCTTGTGTAGACCTTCTGCAACAATATCATGATGATTCACAAACCCCTTTGCAGTCCTGACTTGCCACGAGCAGACTATTTCCTTTTTCCGAAAGTGAAATCCCCCTTCCCTCAAAGGACACCACCATGGAACCCTAAGTGCCATCTGAGAAGCTTGTATGCACACCCATAGGGACCTTCTGGAATTCTCCTACCTTGGAGTCATGGAAAAGCCACTGGCAAAACAGTGTTGATGCTCAAAGGATGTGCTTTGAAGAATTTTGAGGCACCTTAGCAGTATCTAAAATGAACCATGTTTGACACATTCAGGTTAGCAAGGGACAGCTATTGTCTTACAGAACTTTAAATTTCCATTTATCAATGGCCATTGTTCTTCCTAGGACACATGCATGAATATGTGTACAGCATGATTCATTCATCAAGTTAATTGAGACTAAAACATGAAGACTAAGAAAGTTAAAATAGCATGAATATACATGGGAATTACTTACTTGAATTTTTCCATCACGTAAATTAAAATAGCTTTCCTCTATCAGGTTAATTTTGTATGTAAAATAAATGTATATCACTTTTAAAGTATTTTTTAAATCCTCCCTAATATATTTATTTTCACTGAACAGGAATTAAATAAATATGAATATTCTTACTTGCCAAGCATTGATTCTATCATCAATGAGAGTTGACAAAATACTCAAAACAATTAATTGCCATAATATTACTAGTATGTGGTTAACATTTAATTGCCTTTTTCATTTTAATTTTTAACTTTTTTCTTTACTAGGAGGAAGTTGTGTCCTTAGAAGCTGCCCAGCATGAAGCATATGTCCGTCTACTCTCTCCCGTGTATTCCAGACTTGCAGACATCCTCCTGCTCAAATCTGTGCTTCCTGATGGAAGAGAAGGTCTGGCACCATTCACTCAGGAAGAAGCCGAGTCCTTTCGATGCTATAGGACTGATATTGCTGATACAATGGTTAGTTTAATTTTTCGTAGTATTGGTCAGCAAATGCAAATTTACAAAATGCCTATGATTGGTGTGGATTGGAATGAGGCAGGGAAGGTAATCCTTTACTCGAAGGGTTCAAACGCAGTTCACCTGAAAATAGGGTTTGACCCTAAAGCTGCTGCCAATTTCACAAGATACATTCTAGGTAGAAGTATGCCATTGTGTTTTTCAAGGTTATTAAGTCAAAAAAGCTCTAAACTATCTAATTGAGTGAAATTGATATTTTATATGTGCTACAAAGTTTTTATTTTATTTAATGCAGTCTAATGAGTTGTTGTTTGATAAATTTGCTACAACTGTTCCATCTCTGAATGAGCAAGAGGTTGCAATTACCTCTCACTAGGTCTTAAACCAGGTTCTTGATTCTCAAACCCGCTTGCTGCCTGCCTCATTTCTCAAGAGAAATCTATGGTCTCTTCCTTTCTTGCCTATCCCTCCCCTCACCTCCCCATCGACCTCAAATGATTGCTGTGCAAACAATATCCTTTTTACTGGGATTTCGGTTCATAGTCATAGCCTCCCTTGGCCATAATGGGCCATGTTAGATATTTTTTACTCATTCAAACTGAAATTGAATGTATAATTAATAATTCATTTGCAGTTCAATTAATTATCTTCATCAGCAGATTCAGACTTGCATTCTAAACCTGATTTTACATTTCTGGGCATATTTCATTTGCTGATCTAATTAATAAATACAATGTCTGTCCCAAAAGTAGTAGGACTGAGTCGATTAAAAAATATTTATTGCCAGCATTGATACACTCACTCAAAAGTCTTCGAAGTAGCATCTTTGTGTGTCCACACACTGTTTCCAGCAGGTTTTCAATGGCTTGTATGCCTTCTGGAAGGTGATGCCCAGAATGCTACTAAACTTCCTCCTCATGGCCTGTCGTAGCACTTCCATTGAGGTGACATCCTATCAGCACGGATTTTAGGTGGGGGGGGGGGTGGAAGGAGGAAGAGGAAAAAGTCAGGTGGGGTATTGTCTAAATAATTTCGATCTTCACTCTCGTGGACGAGAAGCTCTTGGCAGATCTGTGTGTGTGTTTCCTTTTGTTCGTCCAAGAGCACTCGTGACACCAAAATTGGACACACACGTTTCTCATGCCCAGGCTTTCGGTCACAAGTCCATGCACATCACTTTTAAAGATGCCAATTCCATCAAAAAACATTCAAACACTTACTATGCAATCCCTGTCCAACAAAGCCCTTGCAATATTTTCACCAATTTTTGAGGTCAAAGGGCATCCTGAACGTTTGGCGTTTCTAAGATCTTCTATACTCTCCCGAAACAACTTGTGCCCCTCAGAAACACCCTGCAGATGTACAAATGGCATTATCACCACAAGCTGCCTTGAACCTTTCAGGAGTATCTTTCCCAGTTTTTCCCAGTTTCACGCAAAATTTGATAGTACAGCGCTGTTCCAATAACCAGTTCATGATGGAGCGTAATGAGGTCACTTTATAGAGGTTTTGCATATGAACAATCCTTACTCCGCAAAGGCTGAGAACCAAATGCTGCCGGCCTTCAGCCAGTCCTGAGACTCCCCTCACTCAAACCCAATCAGAGAAACCGCCGCCTGTCCGTCTGTCTATCCGGGAAAAAATGTCAAAATACAGACCTTGTACATAATAGGGTGTTGTACATTTATATAATTCTTTTATACATCTGAGTTTTCCATTTGACCACAAAAGTGTGATAAAAATCAGATCAGAACATTTAAAAGGGCCTTCCAATCCATTTTGGCTATTCAAGGGTGCTTTTTTGTGACAAGTCAATGTCTTTCAGAGTAATTCCATTTCGCACTTTGATACTGTCTGGTATCTTACAAGATGGCTCAATGTTTCAGCAAATTAATGTCGGCATCTTATAGGTTCATCTGGGTTGTGTGAGGGTGAAACCCAAGAGCTGAGCTCTTTGTGCTTGTATAGGTTGCATCATTGGGGCATGCTTATTAATGGATATCATTCTCGCACATCCTTGGTTATTAATTCTATGATTTATTCTCACCGACCAAGGAGCAAATTACTATTTCTTATTTGAGCTTAGATGCCTAGCATATGCACTAAGATGCCACCACCTGAAAACCAATCTAAAGCCCAAGTACTGAAGTGTAAATTTCAATTAATATTGAAGCATATCTTTGGAATGTATTGATAGGAAATAAAAAGCATACACAAATTATTCATTCATAAATAAGTGGAGAGTTGAATAATTTCATACCCATACAATCTCATATAAATTACGAACATGCATCTACAAAAGAAGAATATAGTTGCAAATGGTTTTATCCTGAAAGAGTGAAGGATGTGATTGGGGAGGCCGTGGGAGAGAAAGCCTTCGAGTATACAGGGTGCGGCGCTTAAATCCAGACGAGCACGCGTTTCCTTGAATGAGATTTCCTCATCAGGATAGGGAAACTTTCCCCAGACTTCTCCGATGTATTATACCTAGCCGTAATATCGCAAACAGTTGATCTGGGGTGCCTTTAGAATTGAACTATTTCAAAATATAACGCATGAACAGTTTCAATAATGGTGCCTCTTTGATTGTACTCCGCCCTTGTACGTAACATCTCGGCCATTTTGAGGTTATGACTATTTACTAGATGCTTATAGCTTTCAAGAACAGTAATCGCGACCTCCAGTGGATTTACAATATGGATGGAAATTCAAATTGAAATTAGTCCGAATTTAAGCGTTGCGCCCTGTATTATGCTGTCTTTATTGTTTCAAATTGATGATTTTTTAATTTTTTCAACTTCCTTAATTCTGTAAGATTGTGTAGTGTGAATACCGTATCTATTTTGCAGACATACTGCCATGGAATATTGCACGAATCTCTATCAAAGCAGCTTCTGTCGAGGCTGACAGAGCAACTGGGAGTTCATCATGGAAATCCCTTGGTGTGGCAGCCATTGGAAGCTTGTTTGCATGCTTTGCTGTCGATTGCAGAGTGCGCAAGGGGCGAACCCGTAGCTGACACCAATATTTCTCAGTTCTTGTCAGCTGTGGGATCACTGCCTCTTACTTCCAATTCACGACTCATTGCAACTGCTTTGGAAGTCATAGGTATGCACTGGATGCAAAAAATACTTTTATTTTTATGCAGATGCAATGACAACCACTATTTCAATGTGTATTTTTATTATCTTCAAATGTATTAAATTCATTTAGTCAATCATTGATTTCAAGCTAATATAAATTTTAAGCTGATCCTTGATTTTCTTAAGAGTCCATGCTAAACTACTAAAACTGTTCCCTTGGCCAAAGATGGTTGCCTTAGCTGCCACCCCTCAGACTTATAGCATTGGGGAAACTTCATTTTCTATAATTCAGGTAAAATTTCGGAATATACATAATTGCTCTCTAGTTACATATTCAAAGAAACTGCAGAATATGCAGCAGCAGTAACTTTTAAATGAGTCATCTGCTGATGCACATCACAATACAGCAAATTCAAAGTGTAAAAATCATTCGCCTTGACGAGGATGGACCAGTTAAGGCAAAGTATGTCTAACGTAAAAGATGCTGCAGTTGTAAACCACCTATGCGGTGCAGTTGTTCTTTACTTTGACCAAAGGAAATATTTCTGGTATTGTTTAGTTTACTATAAATTACTCTAGAGTGGTTAAGACTTGACGTAGGGTTATGCAATGAGAAAATTATCCATTGGTCCCATGAAATGACATTCTAACTAACGCGCTACTGCACCCTTTTCTGCCAACTCAATATAGCAGCAAATCACATTTAATCAGTTAAAAAAGTGTCTTCCTTCTCCAATAATTTACTCCCATTAGGCATACAATTGCACTTTGATGTTGATAAACTATCTTGGCACAACAAAGTGAGTTTCTGCATAATCTGCTGTACCCGACGATTGAGTCATCTTATGTACATTCTCAGGGATATATTGAGCAAAATTGGTCTTCAATCAACAGTCTCCCTTTTTGAATTGGGCAAACTGTGCAGAAATTTGGATTCCCTTCATGGCATTCATTTTCTAAGTTTTCTATTTGCTCAAGGTAAATGGATATTTTGAGCAAATGGAAGGAATACATTCAGGGGATAACTATCTGCATGAAATACTATTTTTTTAATTTGGAGGAACTCTAAAGAAGGATGGATAATGAGGTATGGAGCATCCTGATGAGGCTACCTGTGTTCGTGAATACTGTGTGCAGTTAAGGCTTGCAGAAAATCGATTCTTCAGTTAGAAGATGGCATAAATTTATGCATTTATTATCAAATTATCCTATCTACACAACCCAGAGTACAAAATGTGCATAATATTATGTTCACAACAGTCATTCTTTGAGTCATGAATTACTCTAATTATGTTTTATTAATTGTTAACTTGGATGTGATTTTGTTGCTATTGGTATGTTTAATGTGCTGTGGGAATTCGTTCAATTCTACTGAATAACTTTTAAAAGCTATTTCTTCTGGAATAATGAGGCTGAATGGCAAAAACAGTTACCATTCAAAGATATTACAGCAAATTTTGAATCCATCCTAATGGATTTTTCATTTGTACTTCTGTTAGTCCTTTCTAAAGCCTGTATGGGGTAAAGCCCTCCCTCTCTTGTGCCTTCTCCACCCCTTCTTCCACCTCTCATCCCTCCATTTTGATATGTCCCTTTCCCTTATCCCTATTACGTCCACTCTTCATTCCAACATATTCCTCGATCCCTTGCTCCACTTGTTCCAAGCCCCTTAGCCGGCTTTCCTGTACATTTTTACAAATAGGTCCCCTTGTATAACCTTTTTCATTTTAATTATTATCCCTCTGCTTATTAAATTTACCCACATGAGAGTTCTAACCTGGGTAGAGTACATTAAATGAAAGTGGTTTTGGTTTTCTGTAACCCATAATCAACAGGGTGGTGGTGGTTGTGCTTTATGTTCCTTTTAGACAGGGTTTTTTTGCGTCGTTAAGGTTTCTTTTATTTCAGGCATTACTATTGCTTCCATTCTCACCATTGGGTAATGTAATGGAGGTAATTTCATAATGCAAAAGACTTCCCAGGGAAGGCAGAACTAGTGTTCAATCAAGACTCACCTCTCTTGTCCCCAGGAGCGCATGCAGAGTGGCTGAATTACCACCCAGGTGCTGTGGGCGTAGTCCTTCCTCTTTTGGTGCAAGGGTTGTCAAATGCACAGACAGCTCCAAGTGCCACCATGGCACTGAAAGACCTCTCAAGGGACTGCACCACGGGGCTCCTCCCATATGCACACTTCATCCTCAATGCTTCCCAGGTATGATGTCTTTTGGTCTTGGTGCAGCGGAACTCTGCCAATGAGCCAGATAGCTCTCTGATGGCCTGCCATTTTTCCGTCAAGGATAAACCCTTCAAAGTTCAAATACTAATAATAATAATGACTTAAGTCATTCATTTGGATCTTTTTCATTTATTCTTATTCTATGTTTTGTCAAGGCTTTGAACTATGTTATAAAGGCTCATTATAGACATATTTTGATTTATTAATACTTAATAGCTCACAAAGCCCAATACTGTTGATTGGGACTACTCCTGGCTTTAATGGCACAGTATTCAAATTATGTGAGATTGAAATAATGACGTTTTACTGTACTTTTGGGTAGGTATGGGCTCTTGAGTTTTAGAATATAAGTGTTGTTATCTAAAGGATTATAGCCATGATCTGAGGAGATAGATTGTATTGTTTTTCTTTATGTTTAGTTTTGCTTAAACTTTTTTGTCTGTTTTTTCCTTGAATTTAATAGGAGGTCATAAGCAGTGGAATCCTAAGACCTGCGGAGACAGTAAGGCTCACATATGTGGTTGGTCGTGTCCTGTCAAGTCTTTCGGTTGCTGAAGCTGCACCTTATTTGGAGAATGTTCTTGTGCCATGTCTTGACCACATCCAAGTGCTCAACACTGAGCAGGTTGGTGCAATCTTTACTCTTGGCCTCAATGAAATTAATGCATCCTGTGAATTGGTTCTCAGGACCAATTTCAAGTATGATAATTTTGAAATCAAAAGGGGGACCTAAATTTTCCTACTCTTTTTGGCCTTGACATTAACCATTAGCTGTGAAAAAAGGATATGCATTTGAAAATAGGTAGTATCCATCCTAGTAATCACCATTTTAGAAAAAAATCTTGAATGATAGGGAACTTTGCAGCAAGTGGGCACCAAGTAACTTGGAAAGAGGGACAAAATCATCGTAAAAATCAATAAATTATGTCTATTTCTGGAATCAAATATGCAAGATTACTAGTGAATCTCATTTTGGTTTTAGACATGATAAATTGACTGTCTGTGCCCTGGATAGACTAATTTCATGTGTAATAGATGATTTTGAATGATACAAAAAAACTAAAATTATACTCTCTGATGTGAGTAATTTGATTGTGTTCATTTTCACGCTTTTGTTAGGAAATTAAAAAAATCTTGAATCACATTTTTCTAGAAAAACTCAAATTTATAACGTGAACTAAGCAGGGCTTCACTAGGCATTCCTCTAGGGCCTGTTCTGGGCCCTCTTATTTGAATTGTCATGATTAAGACTTTAATGTAAGCAAAACATCTAAATCCCTTTGTTATGCACATGATTCAACTCTCTTCCACTCTGGTAGGAGGCCCCATGGTCCATGAGCTATGCAGGCCATTGAGGAAGCCACCAATTGGTTCTTGGCCAATCAGCGTTTGTTAAATGAAAAAAAAATGCAATCATTGTTACTAAGCCCAAAGGATTCTGATCATGAAATGACCTCAGTAAAATTATTGAGCTTCCATTTCGACCCAATGCCCGTCTCAGCAATGTGTGTGGCAGGCTATCCAGAACTGTATATCTTATTAGGACCTTAAAATCTAGAATCCCTAAGGTGACATTTACTTTGCTTTCTTTCAAAGTATTCTCAGTTATGGTGTGCATCTATGGGTCAATAGATCAAGTATTGAAAAGGTGATTAAGTTGCCAGAAAGAGTTGAAAGGATTATGGCAACACACTGGAAACCACTACTTGTAAGTAAGAATATTGTCTGTGGTAAACTTACAATTTTTTATGTTCTGATGTACAAGCTCCTTGATCTTAAAATTAGGAGGATTATTCACTATTATCAGACCTGCAACAAACAGTCTATGATTGCCCTCCCTCCTTTGCTTTCTCCTATAAATAGCCATGATGTGGTGGGAAAATTTTTTCACAATAAATTAGATAGAAACATTCAGAACATGTTATTGCCAAAATTTGATTCATTTCTCCATTCATGGCGGCTTAAAAGCCCCCTTTATTCACGAAAGGGCTTTCTTCAAGTGAAAACTGTTGTGTTATAATTTCTCTGTGAATTGGTATATGTATGATTTTATCTGTGCATGAACTGTGCAGCAAGAGATCTATGAATGTCCAAGAGCCCTTTTTGACAGCAAAGTTTATTATTATTATCATCAATTGATGTCTTCACCCCATTATATTTTGCATCCAAAAACGAATTTTCCAAAATCCTTGCTAATCGAATCATAGCTAGAAAGATTCTTTAACAAAAATTAGTGTTCTTTAAGGACAAGTTTCTTTGCATACTAAATTATGATGCCAGAAAACTTGAGCTATAGTCATTGTATTAGAATATGTGCACTTTCAAACATGGAATAGGGTAGTACACAATTATAAACCTTTCCAAGAATATTTATTAGTGATGATTAACACTCGAAACAGATCACTTCAAAATATTGTGGGTTTAAACATCCTGTGAACTTCATCTATGACACATAGGATGCAGTCACTGTATTGGTGATTCAAAAATTAATAATATTTTTTAAATGGATGTCATAAAAGTCATATTTTTAGATTTCATAGCCATGGAAAGATACATTTTTCAATGAATGAGCTAAAGAAGAGAACTGAAGATTCACTGCACACTGCTTCCCCAAGTTATTTCATCCAACTCGTACCCCTCCTCCAAACCTACTTGCCCATGCCTTGGCTACTGAGATGCGAGCTGACAAATTGTGTTTGAACTCCACCCTTGTCCTACGCTTTGTATTGTATCAAAATATATGTCGGTGCATCCAGATGCTTTCCAGTCTGTATCTGATGATACTGTGTGTCAGTGAGACACAGCATAATGATACAAAATCTGTTCAGCAGCAGTAAGTATTCCCTCCTATGTTTTTAATAAAAAAAGCAAGTTCTGCTAGCCAAAAATTAAGTTAAAATTGTTAATAAAATCTTTTGAGTATGTATCAGTTGTATAGGAATGGTGACAAAAAGAGGTACTGAAAAAAAGGTAACTACAAAATGAGCATAATTAATGTATAAAATTCTATCAATTTCCTGCAAGTACCATTCAATTGGATTTTTTTTACAGAGTTTTGAATCCCATTGTGTTATTTCTCAGTATGTGCATGTCTTTTCGCATTATCATGATGTGTGTACACTGTCTGTATGACATGATCTATTTTTTTATGTCAGTGTTTTTTCCCTCCCTTAATGTGCTGCTGCTAGCCTTCAGTTTCCTCCAAGGCGTCCATTCTGCTGCGCCTCAAAATGATTGCTGCTCTTATTTCTGCAATGTACATTCAGTCGGAGTGCTCGGCAGGTTTCCATTGGGCACCAGTCCTCCTTCCCCTCCTCCAGCGTGTGTTCCCTCTCTTGGAAGAGGTCACCTCCAAGTGGTATTCTGATGAGGCCGTCATGCAGGTGAGAGTTCCTTCTTTGCTCTGTGCAATAGTGCACAGGAATGTTAAATGAACTCTAGATTAATGATAATATGTTATCGTTCAAATTGTCGAATGACATAGAACTTGATAGTTATGGACCCATTACATTGACATGAAAAAAGGGAGTAAATTAAAGAGTAGAAGTGTTTACAAAAAGGCAAAGAGAGAAAGAATGAAAAATGAGATATGGTAATATCAAGAGGTTAATATTTACAGTTTCTCATCAAAAAGCTCATTCATACTGTGATGAATCTTCCTTTTTAACAGTTTACACGGTTTTACTTTAAATGTATTCAAGTGAAAGATTCAGTTTAATTGAGTTTGGAAGGTTATTGTTAATTTTGGAAGCAATATGATGAAGGTCCCACATTAAACATGTTAGGTTTTGACCATTTAGTTGGATATTCTTTCTGCTAATTGTCATGTAACTATGGAAAATAGTATTAATGGTATACAGAGAAGGAATTTTTATTTCACAAAAACTAAGTCACGTAGGACTCCCGATGATCAGTGCTAATGGATGCATTATGAAGCATGGATATTCAAAAAACACATGTTTAAAAATCATCGCTAGATTTCTTCAAAGGCAAAATATTTTTTCCCTGTGGAAAAGCACTCAGTTTTAGGTTAATGAATTTTTACTCATACATCACTTGGAGTTAATCTTACAGTGAAAAGTTTTATATTTCAAATAATATTCTACAAAAAAATATATTTTTGCTCCTATTTCACCATTTTGAAAAGGTCATTGTGAATCATGCTTCCTCCAAGAGAAAATCCATTCCCAGCATGCAAGTTGTGCAATGTTTCCCATAATTGGTAGAATCTTTATGAATGAGATTCCACTCATTTTTTTGTCTGTTGTCTTTCCAAGATAAATCCTTGCTGTGGAATTTGCTCAATATTTAATTCTCCTTCTCATGACATACTTTGTGTAGTACATGTTGGCATGGGAGTGCACCGTAATTATATGAAGCTCACCTAACATGGTAATGGTGGAGACACTCGAGGGGGAAGAGATCAGCCTAAGCATCAACACAGAGGCCACATCTCAATCCAAGGCTATTCAGTTTACATCGACTCCCTATCAGTCAGTATCAGTATGTCAGTAGGCAGCTGCTTTTTAGGTGAGTCCTGACCTGAAGCATGAAGAAAAATGTCTGCTACTCCCATCTGCCCTTGATACCAGGAGGTTCTCAAAAATAATGGAATTAGTGCTGCAGTTGGTGAGCTTACTTTAGAACGTATTTCTTCCATTAGGGGAGCATAGCACAATTCGTTCCAATCTCTAGGAAGGCATTGTTGTCATCAGGGAGTCACCACATTTTCTTTTTGTAAAAGCAGTTTCGCTTGCTCCTCTATTTTCACTGTGGTGGATGTAAATGAAGAGTGGGCAGCTGTGAAATTTTGTCTCCTGCTTGGGGGAAAAATGCCGCAGAATCTGTGGTGATGTTAAAAACAGCTTGCAAGGATTGTGCTATGGGAAAAACTCAGGTGCACCAATGGTTTCCTCATGTCAAAGGTGAAAAGTCACTTAATGACAAACTTCGTTCGGGATGTCCGTCAACTTCTAGAATTGGCAAAAATGTTGAAAAAGTTCATGCAATTGTGCTTGAAGATCAACGATGGAACATTGAAGAGATTAGTAAGTTATCTGGCATAACGTGGAGCTTGGTTCAGTGAATTTTGTTGGAAGATTTGAAGATGGAAAGGATTGCTTCAAAATTCGTGCCTTGGGTCATGACTGAATAGCGAAAAGAGATTCGAATTGAAACTTGCTGTGCAATGAGAGACCATCTCTGAACCGAGCCAGATTTTTTTGCAAGGTTTATTCTTTCTCTCTGCGATTTCTCCGTGTTCCCTCCTATGAAAATGGACATGAAAGGACAGCATTTTGATGACGTGGGAGTGGTAAATAAAAAACAAGGCAGGAGCTGTTGGGCACATCACAACAGACGAGTGTGAGAAATATTTCCTGGAATGGAATCGCAGATTAGACAAATGCATTAAAAATAATGGAGAATACTTAGGAGGTGATAAGGTTGTTTTGTAAAAAAATTAAATACATAGCTTTAAAAAATAATTTTGGGTTCCTCCTTGTACAGGTATATCATTGGTTCAGTAATGGGTGTACCTTAAAATGAGTTTTTTTAATGGCTTTTCAAGATTTCTTGATGACAGATTCTGGCTCTACATCAAGCTCACCAAGTCTCTGAATTGAAGGACTAAATTCTTTTAAGATCATTAGGGGTTCTCTACGTATAAATTGAAATGTATCCTTGGTGAATGAGTCAGAGAATGTCAGCAGTTGGGCTGAATGTCGATCCTAATTCCTGTGCTTCTTGTTGCCGCAGGCTGTTTGCCTCATTCCCAAGCATGCAGCCACCACTCTCTTGGATGATATTGTTCCTGTTTTGCCCTCAATCTTGCGTCTCTTGATCACTTCGTACCTCCTTCACCAGCACCCAGCCATGCTTGATCTTGCCCGCCATCTCATTATTATGTTTGGTTCCAATAAGATTTCAGGTATGTATCACGAAATTTTCTGACATTATTATGGTCAATTGTCGAGGGAACTTTAGACTCCTTTTCGCACTCTACTTTCCTGCCTCCATTCCCGTGAAGTTTGTTTGAAAACTGTAATACCTTTGTGTGGTCTAAAAAAAGAATTTCATTTAAATGAAAATGTTTTATGCTGCATAATAAGCCTTTAACACCAAATTCTCTGGGCTAGGAGAAAGCAATGATAATAATGTGGATTGTTCACCATATACTTGTATTATTTTACCTGTATTGCCGTAGACCTGTATTCTTTTAACTGAAGTAGGCCTCTAATTGTAATTTATTTCTCTTATTAAAGTTTTGAACAAACTAATTCAAGTGCTGCTATTGTCAGATGTTTTCGCTTAATTAAAAGTATTGGAATTCAGATTTATGGACCTTAGTTCATAAACTACATGCATTATGTGAACCATCCATATTTTAAAAATTGTCACTTTGATGTTAATGCAGTTTCAAGTTTATAAAACTTTACCAACTGTAAAATGACATCATCATCATCATCATCATAGCTGCTGAAAATTACGAAGAAATTGTATTATCAGGCTATGCAGTTGAATGCTTTCGATCGAACTTAGTTGTTTACAGATTGATATTTAACTGAGTTGTGGGATTGAAAAAGTCCCCAAGGCCCATGGGTGGGACCAAGTCCCCTGGGTATGAACATTTTGACACAGTGTTGTGGATTTTTATGGAATGAGTTAAGCACATTTAATCACTTTAAAAGAAAGAGAAACGCAAAATTTATGATAGAAGTCTTTAGAACATTATTATTTATAATAATTTGCTGAAAGTTAATTCAACTTATATAACGAGGTACAAAAAAAAGGGAATTAAGTGTGCAAATAAAAATTATTCAATTGTTATTCACATTTGTAGCCATTATAAGAGAGCCGCCATGGAGTGACACTGGCATTTTTTGGGAAAATTTGTAAATATTGCCCAGAGCGACTTTTTCACTTAAAGGATTAATATTAGCAAAAACTACGAGGATGGTCCCATAAGTACCTGGCCTGACCTAGAGATGGTGGTAGTTGTTTGAAAAATATCAATGTATTAGAGCATATTTTTCAAAGCATATTTTTCTAGTTTGAAGACGCTACGTTGTTTAGTATTTGTTTGGCTGCCATCAATAGTAAATGTTTTCAGTGAATTTGTGAAAATGGGGAAAATCGGGCATCGTTATGTACTACAATACTTTTATTTGAGAGGCCTCAGCCCAACTAATATAACAGCTGAACTGGATTCTACTCTGGGTGAGCCTGCTCCTTCATCTAAGACGATAAAATATTGGCTAGCAGAGTTTAAACAAGGCTGTATGAGCAGTCAATACGAGCATCACATTGATCAACCAAATGAGGTGACGACTCCAGAAACGGTGAAGAATATCCACAAAGAGACACTGGATGATCGTCGAATAAAAGTGTCTGAGCTAGCAGACAGTAGGAATTTCAAAAAGTGTGGTACATTGCATATTAACTGAAAATTTGGACGTGAGAAAGCTGTGTGCAAGATGGGTGCCGCATTTGCTCACGCTTGAGCAAAACCAGTATCGTTGAGATGTTTCAATTGAGTGTTTAGCAAAGTTATCAGCAACAAAGCTGAATTCTTGCACCATCTCATAACCATGAATGAAACATGGGTCCATTACTTCACACCCGAGACAAAGAGCGATCAAAACAATGGATTTAAAAGGGAGAACTGCCTCCAAAGAAGGCGAAGACCGTTTCATCTGCAGGCAAGGTTATGGCATCGGTTTTTTGGGATGCATGTGGAACAATTTTCATTGACCATCTTGAAAAAGGGAAAACTATCAATGGCAAGTATTATGTAAACTTATTGGAACATTCGAGCGAAGAAATCAAGCAAAAGCGGCCACATTTGGCAATGAAGAAAGTGTTGTTTCATCAAGACAATGCACCAGCTCACAAATCCATTATTGCAATGGCCAAAATTCATGAATTGAAGTTTTAATTGCTAACTTAATGCACCCTATTTGCCAGATTTAGCTCTCTCAGATTATTTTCCGTTCTCAAACTTGAAAAAATGGCTTGGTGGTCTAAGATTTTCCAACCGTGAAGAAGTGATGTTGGCAGTTAATGGCTATTTTGAGGAGCAAGACAGTTTTTTCTATATAAAGGATATTGAACTTATTGAAAATCACTGGGAAAAGTTTATAGAACTGAAAGAAGAATATGTTTAAAAAAAATGCATTTTTTTCCAAAATATTTGTTTTCTTTGTTGGATCGGGGACATCTGGGACCACCCTAGTAATTAATTTTGAACAAACAGAATTATTTTAATGAAAAACTAGCCTCATGAATATTTTAAAAAATATTTGTGAGCATAGGGGAAGAGATATCAATGCGAAGTGAGAATTTTATGTGAATCCCATCCTTAGAAACATTAATTTTATGTTATTATTAAATTGATTTTTATGGAGAACTGTTATAGTCGTAAGAAATTTAAGTAAATTCAAAATATTGTTAATATGGGGTAATGAAATGAATTATTGACTCTGTAATTCATTTCATTTCAACATGTTATGTAAATTCCATATAATTACACCAGAGACTACAAATTTTAATAAATTCAGGGTATTTAAATTCAAGGTTTCATTTTGTTTATAAAATAGCCTAGTAACTTATGATTTTCTGATAGCGTAAGATTTTCTCACTTGGAACATGTTACTCCCCCCTATATTTTTGCTAAATTCCTTTATTTTATTTATAAAATTGTTCATATGCTACGTAGTGTTTACGTAGTTTATGTAGGGTTTTATGTGTTGTGTAAGTTATTTTTAAACTTTTTGGGGAAATCCAAACAGGAGTATGTACATTCTTTGTTAATGAAATAATGCCAAGACGTTATGTAATAATCCTCCAACGAACCACAAGGCTTTTGATATCTTGTTTTCATTTTTGCTATCAAAAGATTTGTTGGTTGATGTCTTATGTGGGGTCATTAATTGATCCTCTTCTTGGGAAGTGATTTTTGGAAGGATATTGTGCGGGTATTAATTCTGAATGATTGAGGGCATTCTTTGTGATTGAATGAAGAGCGGCTTTCCTTCCCTAATACTTTTTTCTCCCTCGACTGATGCTTGCACGTACTTCTCCCACTTACCACTGATTTTGATTCACTTGTAATACTTTCTTGACTTGGTGCAGGCACTCCAGCCGTGGGCAACCTCCTTGAAGACATTTGCCGAGCCACCCTCTGCATCCCAGGCAACCCAAATCCAATATCCTCGGACCGCGTGGACATCCTGGAAGCTTTCTTTGGCCTTCTGTCGCAGGTGGCAAGGCGGAATCCAAATTCATTGGCCTCCCTGGGGAGCCCAGTTGATGTGTCCACACTCTTCTGTGCAAGTATGCATTTGTACCAGAGTAATTTGAATAAATGATTCGTAGTTGCCTTTCACTCATTTTCCCAAGCCTTCAAGCAAGGGACCAAACCAGAAAAGGGTTATTTCTTGAAAAATGGGCCAATTTTTCATTGTAATGTTACATTTTCTATTTTTCCCAAATTTTTTATCTTTTCTGCTTGTATGAAAAATTTCAAGGAAATTGCAGCATGTAAAAAAGTCTCTTGCATTTTGCATAATAGGGAGATATTTCTCCTGTGTGAATGGCAAACCACCTCAATTATGCCTGGGAGTTTGCATGGAAGAAAGGTTTTGAATTAGGGATAACAATTGAGCCCTGTTGTGCTTGAGCAATATCATTTTAAACTTAATTCTTGGTGATACATTTTGCTGACACTGTTATGCTGTGATACTGAAGTACTAATTGTATTGTCAGGTACAGAAGCTCTTGGTTTACCAGAAGCTCCAGTGATCAAGTCCTCATCTTCATTTCTTTCCAACTTTGTGATGTATGGCAGTGAAGTGAAGGAAATGCGCACGGCAATAGACAACCATGGGGAAGCTCTTGTCCAGCGCCTTCTCCTCTGCATAGGTTGGTAGAAGATGCAAATATGTTGCATCATTTGATAGTTTGGCTTTGTTTGATGGTTGGTGACTTATGTTTTACACATGAGCAATCAAAATATTATGTTTATGTGCCATATTAAGAGATAAATTGGAAATCTTCATACCCTTTCACTTCAGCTAGGATTCCTAACTAATGAGTCGTGGTCCATGTTTTTTTGTAGCCACCAAGCTGTTCTTTTGTAGGTTCCAAAGAATTTGTAGCAATGTGGGATATCCCAGCTTTACATTATTAATTATTTCTAGAACTGTCTGCATAAGTCAAAAATTACGTATGTAATACTATTAGAGGCAAAGAAAGGCTGTACAAAAAGGTCACTACAAAATCCATGTGTTACCCTCAAGAACTCATATGCATTTCCTTCATTTATAAATGTAAACAAACATTTAAAAAAGCATGAAAATATCAATTTATTAATCAATTTTCAAGATACATAGCCTGTGAATAGTACTGGAAAGTTTTTTTCTTCAGCATAGCACTTCTAACTTTACAGAAAATTTCTTGTTTTGTCCCAATTCTGCAAATCAGAGTAGGCCGTTAAGTTTTGACCCACATTCAGTCACAAACTTACTTGCATATCCACATTTCACACATTCATGTGCATTCACATTTATTCTCTGTGGTATGTTGATGCCATCCCAGTAATTTCACTCTTGGTGTCAGCCACTAAAAAGTGGTAAGTTGCAATTAACTTTCAAAAAAAGTGAGGAAGTTGTTCATGGATTTTTGCTCAAAGGGCTTGTTCTTTTAGTATCTCTTTTTAACAGGTCACATTTAGTGACTTGAAGTGTCCTGCTGACCTCAGTCTGCATCCATCCATCTTCTCTGGTGTTTTTAATTCTGCTGCAATATGCTCAAAGGCATCAGACAAACTGATTGGTCATGAAGCCCCTTAGTTCACATTTTTCACTCGTGCCATGATCTGTCTGCTATGCTGCCCTCCCAATCCAACTCAGTCAAACTCGCATTTGTCATTTATTCTTTTCTGTGATATTTGAGCATTTAAACCAACGTACTATGTGCACCCAAGTAAGATGTGCACACCGTTTAAACTTTGAAGTGGAGGAAAATATCTGAAATATTCAAAAAACTAGCAGAAATGGAAGCTCTTTATGGAAGTAAAAGCATTTATTTTCTGGGTTAGCAAACCCAATAACTCCTATGTATCTCTTTATCAATATCAAAAACTACAAAGCTTTAGGGAAATAACTGTCACAGCCGAGCATTTTCAGTACAGCACCATTCGATTATATGGACAACCGATTAGTTATACGACATGTAGTAGATAGACATGATTTGTATAAAAAGTGTTGGGAAAATAGATTTTTTTCAGTAGATATTGCTACAATGCCTCAAAACGATTCAAAGTCCATCCATTGAGTGTTGATGCATTTTTGTACTTGCAGCTTTTCCATGACTTGTAGGCTCCATGGTAGCTGGATTTCAGAAGGTCCTTAAGGGTACAAGTGCGAAGATCCTAAGGGTCAAGATCTTTGGGATGAGTTTAAGCACAGATCTTTTGCATTGCCAAATTTACAGTGATAATGGTGCATGTGCACTGTCAATGTCTTATCAATGCCAATATGATCTGCAATCTTGTGGACACTTAAACCGATGGTCTGAATTCAGTACTTCACGCACACGTCAGGAAATAATTGTTAGTGAACATTTTTATGAAAACTGTGTATCCCATTCAGTCCATACAAAGGGAAAAACCAGTAGAAAATAAGTTGCTTCGCCAGGATTATGTACTGCTCGTGTTTTTAAGTCAAAATTAAAATTACTATTGCAACCAAATTCAAATTCAGTGTTTGTTTCTGAAAGTCCTTGTCAACCAACAGTTGAAGTCAATAAAATAGGTGTATAATTTCTTTGGCTTCCACCGTTGGGCCGTTAGAATTTTCAGAAATAAGCACTGCTTTTGAGTTTAACCAAATTAAAGTATGTGATCGAAAAGACAGGATAAATCAGAGGTTATTTGAAGATTTTGATTTACTCTCTGGCACATTTCATTTTTCAGTCAAACATTAAATAATAGTCTCTCATAAATCATAATTGTTTTTACCATTGATAGATTTTTACCATAAAAGTTTTTTTACCATTGATATCCTTGCCAATAGCATCTGCACTGAAATGAGGATGTAAGAATGCTCTATTTCTCTGTGATTATTGTGAAAACCTTAAATGTTCTCGAACATTCAGCTTGGTGATGGACTGGGGCTGGACTCGTATTGTAATGGTTGAGTGTACTTTTTTCTGAATTGTCGATATTTACAGCATTATGTAGTGTGCCTTGTAAGAAAGTTACTTTTGTGGTTTTAATCAAAGTGTTATCTTATTTGACAGCACATGCCATGTATGAGTATGAAACAGGCCATGAGTATAAAAGGTTAAAACTAAACAAAAATAATTAAACGTCAAACTCCATAAGGTAATTGATTAAGCAGCTAATCTAAAACTCTTTATGACCTCAATGAAATAATTTATTTCACCAGTCATTTTTTGTCATTCTATCCAAGCTGTAAAGGTGAGGGTGCTTCATTTGTGTATACTCTTCCCCAAATCACTGAGTTTATCTTTTCAGAATGAAAAAATAATAATAATATTTTATTTTCCACTTACTCTACGTATCATGAAGGTGTTGGAGTCATGAAATACAAAGAATAGTACAAAATACAGGTACATTTTGACACTGAACATGCTTAAAAAAGAGCATATGTATGCATTAAAATTTTGTGTAAAAAAACACAATTCATTATGACTGCTTGTTATTTAAAACTTCAGTCGATGAATGATGACATCATATTAGAATGGTTTCCTGAGTTTTAATTTGAAATTGCATAACTTATCACTCATTTTCAATGAGTGTGGTTATTCAATAGTATTGGTTATGAATTCTTACACCCATTGCCATGGGGCTTTTAAATGAAATTGCTGATTTATGGTAACCTTTGTGGATGCTGTTATGAATTATGGATGAAAAAGGGTGAATTAATCAGGAGTACCAAGGCAGAGCATCCTATCTTCACCTAGCTTTTGTTCTTATTTTCAGTTAAGTTTATGAGATCAGGTTTGATACCATAATGAAAGCCCTGTGAAAGAACCCCTGCTATATATGAGTGCTGTCCAGAAAGTAACTAACTTTTGCATGTAGCAGGCAAAGTAGTGTGGGGAGTCAAATGTTTGCTGTGTTGAAACACGCCTGGGTAGTACACCTTGAGCTGCAGCATTTGGAAGGCCGCAGAACTTGTTGTTTGTTTACAATATCAAGTCAAAATGAACAATACAATTGGAAATCCCACCAAATGTAAAATCTGTTCAGTGATAAGGGTTTTACTGGCAATAAACTTCAAAGCTTCTGAAATTCATTTGGAAGAGTGTGCTGTGGACGACTGACTAAGTGAAAGTGTTGTGTGTCAGTGGTGTCGTTGGTGTAGGAGTGAACAGACAAATGTCCATGATGTCCAAGAACTGGCCATTCATCAGTTCACCTGTTACAAGGCTAGGCTGACTGCTGCGATGTCCTCATCATGAACATTGGTACAGCCATTTGGAAATTACTCTGCAGACTCTCTCCACCTTCACTCATTATTTCACCTCCGTCCACTCAACAAGGTTGCCTTTGAATATCAATTGGCTTGTGGTTTTATGCCAGTAAAAACCTAATCACAGATGGCACTTCACAACTTGTGGGATTTTCTATTGCAGCTCGCATTTTAACAGTTTACAGTGAGATAAGAAGAAGAGCCACAGTCTGCACACTACCACATTAAGATGTGTACTGAGTTTAGGGACGTTTAGCCACCAAGGTGGTGGCTCTAGCCCTACCCACTGGGTGGCTCTAACCCACTGCCATGCTCGGCCGAAACCTAAGTTAATATCTTGACAACACTCGTATATAGCATGAATTTTTTTCTCAGGCACAGGTTAGGTAAGATAGGTTATCCTCTGCTGTAATCGGAAAGGCCTGTCTATATTTAGTATTTATCATTATGAAATCGTTTTGTCTCATGTGCTTTTAGGATTGGAAATAAAGTCAACCTCTCCACTTGAAACAATTTAACGCACAGTGTTGTGAAAAGTGGTTCAAGCAGCAAACCTTGATTTCAGGAGGTGGCAGCCCTCGGACTCTAATAGATCACATATCGGATGTCTTGCTGGCTCTGAGTAAGAAGTGCTTTGATCGCCTTTGTCAATGGATGAATGCCTTACTCTTAGGACCTCTTGCCAAAGACTTTCCATCACAAAGAGTCACCAGGCAGCAGAAAGAACTCTTTGTGCAGACAGTTCTAAGGTTTGTTCCTTTTCTTACATTTATTCTTCCTAATTGCATCCCCCCAACCATCTGTGTGAATATATTTCCCCATTTAGGCATGCATGTATTGGTGAGGCCACAGCAATTGGACCCTTGAACTTGGAGGTTGTTCATGCTAAGTCCCTCCTCTGAGGGAATGGCACATGAGGACTGAACTATGTTTAGCTTGGCCAAATCGTTGAAACCCATTTCCAGTGTAATCATCTCTATCACACTTTTGGTATTGCGCCAGCCTCATTGCAGCTTTTAATGTCTTGGCAAATGGGTTACGACGATGAAGCTGGGATTTGAAAGGCAATGAAAATATTATTAAAGTACAATGCTCAGATTGTGTATAAAAAAAGTAGGCCTCTAATATGGTTTTGTGAATGTCTATTTTATATTTGTTGAGGATGATGAACTTAAACTTAGTTACATTAGGAGTGCATGTGGGTAATTTTCCCTTCAGCATGACCTATCACCTCTCTACTCCTGGTTGAGGATGAGCCCCAATAAATGACAAATATCAGATATCATAATTTGTATGAATATTATTCAACAGTGTTATAATTATTCATTATTATTATTCTCTCCCATGGAATGATAATTGCTCCTGGTAGGGTCAATCAAGTCAGATAGGTGAAAGGGTAGTAGTCAGATGAAAGGTAGTCCGCAGAGCATCTGTTCCTCAGTGAGACAGCTGCAAAGGTATCTGACCCAAGTGGCTATTGAGTGATAGTGTCGGTGGTGGACTCAAGTGTGAGGATATGGAAAATTTACAAAGGAAGGATGCAATTGGTTGATACAGGAAGGTCAAACACTATCGGGAGGTAAGGAGGGAAGATGTGTTAACAGCCAGAGGTAAGTTGGGAGAAATATTATTTGAACCAGAAAATATTCAAGAGAGATGAAAGAAAAATATAGAAGAGCTGCATGATAAAGAAATTAGGCCAGCAAGGTTAGACATACCTGTAGAAAGACAATATCACATAGTTGATGATAGCTTAGGTCCAGGCTTACTCAGCTGTGAAATAGAAAATACAGTAAGGGAATTGAAATCAAATAAGGAATTGGAGGTAGGCAACTTTCCTATGGAACTGCGTATAGGTGAAGGAAAATGTGGGCAGTCAGCCAAGGGGTTGGAAACACTGCTGAGTGCATTGAAAAGTCATTGCGATAGGGATAGGGTGATAATAAATGTAAACAAGACAAAGGATGTGAGGTTTTTCAGGTAGGAAATGACTAAGTTAAAAATTCAAATAAGAGTGAGCAACTTCAGCTGATGGAACAGTGATCCTATTCCTAAGGATAGAAAAAGTATTAGGGACATAAGAAGAAGAATTGCACTAGGCTAAATAGTTTTAACGAGGAGGGGATTTGATGGCAGGGACCTTGGGGATGAAGATATTTAGAAATGACTTAGTAAAACTTTGATATGGAGCATGATTTATGCAGTGGAAAAACATGTTTGTTGAACTAAGATGACAGGCGTTGATGAGAGCCCTCAGAAATGTAGGTGTTGGGAAGGATGGGAAAGGTGAAGCGGACAGAAAGGTTAACAAATGAGGAAGTGCCAAGCATTGTGAAAGGAGAGGAGGAGAAGGGATTCTTGGATTAAATCAGAAGGAGGCAAGAAAATGGTTTCAGAATGCTTAGATTGGCTATGGGATGTTGAAGACTGTGATAGAGTGGAGATGTTAGGCAAGCGAGGTCGGAGTAGGATAGGCATGTTGGATGGAATGAAGGGAGGAAGGAAATACACAGAGATGAAGAGGGGCTTGCATAGTAGAATGTTGGGTTGTGTTTTGTTGGGAGAGCAAAGTAAATGTATAGTTGTGTAGGCTGTGTGCAATCAAAACCTACCTCAACCGATGGGATACCAATAATGACAATATATTTAACAGCATGTTAAACTCTACTGCTGACTTCTGTTGAGGGTGATACTGTGAGTTCATGCTTGTATATATGCCCATGTGCATGGTTTTGGTGCAGTTTTGATAAGCCATTGTTAATTATCTTGTGGTGTAGTTTAATGGTTGATGAGGAAAACTGTTTATACATCGTATTTTGGCTCTGGGATCGAATATATTTCTTGATATGTCCCATCATATATGATAGAAGAAATGTTTTCTTGGTTTTCAATTTTAGTGATTAATACTGTTGTCTTGCCCTTGTTCACTTGTGGCCCTGGTGTTTGTTTTAAATTGGTTAATTTTTCTATTGGCCCTCAAAACTTCAGTTGCCTCCCATCAAACAAGTCAAGGTTCAACTATTTCAAAAAATTATTTTGTTAATTCTTGCATTGGGAGTGACATATGGCATTATATCTCCACTCATCATCATCAATGTCATTGACTGTGGTGTATTGAGCCTAGCTCTATTTTATGGTGATGGATGAGATTATAACCCATAACAAATTATGGTGCACCATAGCAACTGCATCCTGAAGGCGAATAATATGATATGTGGTTACATACTCCCACTGCTCACAACTCAGCTGTTTTTGCAAAGAACCTTTGTGATGCTGGCGTCTAATTCCTGAAAGCATTACCTGGAAAACTAAGGGAAATAGGAAATTTCCTGTCATTTAAATCTAAACTTAATCAGTTCCTGTGAGAACATCAATTCTATGCTGTGGATTAATTCATGTCTCGCTCTGTATGTAAATAATTTTATTCCGAAGATTCAAAAATAAAAAAATCAGAAGAATGATAAAAAGAGCTTTTTTCAAAGTATAATCGATTACTAGTTAGACATTTTTCCCATCTTTTGGGCAATGTGCAGATACCACGTCAGTTTAAATCTTTCCCTTTTGCCACAAACCATTCATCGAGCCATTCTTTCACATCTTTGTACGAACCAAGGATCTGCTCAGCAAGTGCGTGGCCCATTGATGCAAACCATTAGTAATTGGAAGGAGAGCCAAGTCTGGTGAGTAAGATGCAGGGGGTAGAACTTCCCAGCTGAGTGCTTCCAACGAGTCGCAAACCGGCTTTGGCATATCTGATGGAGCATTGTGATAAAGAAAAATGACCATGTGTTGCCTCTTTCGGTATTCTGGTCTTTATTCACTCAGCAAACGGTTCAAAAAAATCAAACCACTGTTGTTGGTAGCGTTAATTAACCATTTCACCAGGTTTCAACAGCTGATAATAGCCAACACCCTTCTGGTCCCACCAAACACTGAGTGATCGTCTTTCTACCAAAGCGATTCGGTCTTGCAATCGATTAAGATGGTGAACCTGTGTCTCACCATGATTTTTTGCACTTGGGATTTTCAAAATAAATCCACCCCTAGTGACGATATGATGCAAAAACAGCTTCCTTTTGTATCGTGTGAGCAAAATTTCACATATGTTTTTGCACCTCTCCATCTGCCTGTCGTTCAAATCAATTGGTATCCATCTGCCATTCTTCTGTATCTTTCCCATCTCTCGTAGGCGATTGGAAACAGGTTGTTGACTAGCGATCAATTGCTCTGTAGGTTTTTTTTGTGTTTGTGAATCATCTTCGTCCAACAATACTTGCGATTCCACGTCTTCGTACTGTTTTGATGGCTTTCCATGATCCCAATTTGAAAAGAAAGAATATGTGTAAATGTGCCACCATCTTAGAATTATCAAATTATCTATTGTTAATTAGTGCATGTTAGGCATATTAATATTGCACATAATATCTGTTCATTCAACAACTCTTGTGATTTGTGAGACCCTTTTGTTAAAATCATTGGCTATTTTTCAGGGAGCGTTGCAACAAACGTTGTCTACAAGAAGCAGTCAGAGAATTTGGTTTACTTTGCAAGGGCCTATCATTAAATTCGACAAATGGTGGAGTGCCCTTAACCAACCTCTCAAGAACTTGCTGACATCACAAATGAAACTGTGATAAAACTGACTCTTTTAAATTATTATTGTGTGGTATTCACACCTTGAATGATTTGGTTGGCCAGTTAATGGCCATGTGTTGTGCTAGTTATTGTGGTATATATGAATTACTTTATCTTTGAGATGATTATTGTTTTTACTTATCAACAGCAATACAAAGAAAAGTATTGTTATAGATGCGCTTTCTCATTTCAGACTACCTTGGTTGTTCATTTGATGGATAGCATATATTGAGTGATGGATAAATTGATAAAAGATAAATAGTCCTTCAAGTTTTGATGTGATTACAAGTGCCAAAATGATTATTTTGCACATGCTCTGAAGAGAGAAAAATGTTGAGTGAGTCCATTATACAATATTTAATCATTGTTCTTTCATTTCTCACCCTGAATGGTAGAGCTACTGCAATTCCATAGTTATGATTTATCACCTCATAAATAATGACATTGAAGAAATATGTTAGAACCCTGCTTTGGCCAACTGGGTAATGTTATAACCTGACTTGAAGAGGGATAGCATTTTCGGCAGGATTGATGGCACTTCTTTACTAAACTGTTTAAATCAGTATTAAATCGTTTTCTGGCTATTCAAATGTTAATGAAATGTTTTTTGCCATAGTTGAATTAAGAATCAGGTATGTATTTAATTTTGGTAGCTGATGGTAGTTCAGTTATATAAGTTACACTTATTTTTTTTTCATTCTTTAAAAAGCGATTTTAGAACAGCTGATTTAACAAAGGCTTTACATAAGTTACAAGATACACTTTACTCTTTGTGTCTGCTGAACCACCTGTGTACTTAATATTTTGAAGGCACCGATGAGGAGATTAGCATATGTCATTGAACTAACTACGGTTCATCTAACTGTGCACTCAGTGCACATTTAGATGAAACATAGTTAGTTACAATGACATTCATCCCTGCATCATGGCTGTATGATCCTTGAAAGGGAAGCGTGGAATTTAGTGTTTGATGCTCATGAAGATATGCTTGGAAGATTTTCAATTAGGAGGCCACAGATCTCTTCTCAGATGATGGAAGGATGCCTTTCTGTGGCAGTTACCAATAATCCTCATTTCAAGTTGTTTTCTAGTATTTAAATTCCACTCATTAATGACCTATTGCTCAGAACTTTGTTAAGTTATTGTAGTTCTTGGCCCATGTCTTCACTGTTGTCCACCCCTCTGTCATTGCTTTCTTGCCTGTCTGCAATTCAATTAAGAGTACCTAGTAGCACCCACTCATGTTGTGGAAACAATTAGAAATGGGATTAGTTATAATTTTAAGTACAAGCAGACATGATGTGTTCCATATAATCGAGGCATTTGCATTTTGTTCCCTGCTTAATTACAAAATTGTGAATTGAGAATGATTCTGTCAGCTCAAGTGACATTGAATGATGAGTTTTTGTTGATTTGCTCTTCCCAAATTATAATGAACCCCCTTTTCCAGTTGAAGTAATTCAGTTTTATACTTTCCAGTTTGCCTCCTCTTGTAGTATTGGGGAGTTCAAAAACAAAATTGTGTTAATTTCTCCAATTATTCTTTTTCAGTTCATACAACCAAGCCTTCTTCCAAAAAGGGTCTAGTGTAACTGAAAAAAATCAAAACATGGAATTAAACCTGTGGAGGGCTAATGAACGATAAGCAAACAATACCCTATTTCAATTAGAACTGCATACATTAATTTATATGCATTTAGCCATGGAGTGAATATTAATTAAAACTTGAAAAATTGGGTGCAATTAACATATAATAAAAGTTTGTTTACCATATTACCAAATCTCATAAAGACCTAAAATAAGTGACTTTTGCCACACATGCGTGCTTTCCTCCAAGCTGCTTTTTTGCGGGAAGACTCCTGACATTCTTAAAATGTCCTCACAACCAACACATTTACATTTTTACACACACTTTCACAGATGACAGGCATTTTCTCAGATTTTCCTTGGTAACAGCCTGAAAATGTAAAATTTTCCCTGACTGAATTCAATTGCATTTATAATATGCTTGACTCTTTTTCCTTATGATTGAATCAGCTATGAGCAAGGGTAATGGAGTCCTATTATTCATCACCTCCTTCTTTTAATTGTCGAATCTGGTTCTTGACAAATGTTGCTGAAAACCAAGCAGTCACCATTTTTAAACCTGTACATCCACAGGGTGAACTAGCATGGGTATTGAGTTGTCCCCCGTTAAGTTGCAAAAATTCATGGAAATATTGTTATGATCATAGTGACAATGTTTTTTTATTTACTTGAAAATCAACTGTGTTTTTGTTTACTTGAAAATCAACCCTATTGTGGGGCATTTTTCAGGCTCAGGCAACATCAAGTAAGAGATGCAGGGAGGAAATGTAGATGTGTCGGGGCTACTTACGATATATGAGAGATAGGAAGATAAACATCTTTATTTGAGCAAAATTGAGACCATAAGGTCCATTTTTCCATTTAACCCTTTAAGATGAGATGGAAAGGTTATGGGGAATTATTAGAGCAATGGTTGCAGAGTAATAAATAGCAGAGTAGGCATCCAGCTACGGGTAACAGTTCAATTAAACAAAAATTTAGGAAAAAAGAGGACTGTAAATAAAAAACTGGTAAGTTGTTATAATTAATACAGGTAAGCACTGAATCAACTACCTTGGTTCTTATTCAGGTCTACATGCCAACAGGTAATCATAGGGAAGAAGATGTAGATAGTGTGTATGCTTGACTAGAGGAATTGGTTGCTGATATTTCTTGAAGGAAACACTTGATAATGATGGGGGGACTGGAACATGATGATGGGTGAAGGTAGAGATGAGAGCAATGATGGGGAGTGCAGTTTAGCAAGCAGAAATGCTGGCAAGGAGATAGTGAATGGCTCAGTCGTTACTAACAGCTAATTTAAATGCCACGACAGAGAAAGGAATAGATGGTAAAGTTATGTTATATTATGTTTAGTTGCAGATTTAAGAACAGTATAATCAATATGCAATTTTCCATGAATGGGTTTCAATGCAGGTTATAATTTAGTTCTCACAAAATGCAACATCAAATTCTGGGGAATAAGAAAGGGTAGATAGACAAGAAGATGGAATGTAGAAACTTTAAGCAGGATGAAAAGAAAGGAGTGCCAGAAAGCAGTTGAAAATTTTCAGAGTGAAGACAAGGAAATGGGTACAGTGAAAGAGGATAGGCTACCCAAGAAACTATATAAACGGGAAAAAGAAGCCATATATTAAAGAATAAACAATTAGGAAGATGGACAAAGAGATCAATGATAAATTCATTGATCCTTCAATCTGAAGGATGGTTGACTGAAGCCCTCGATCCTCCCCAATCCAATTCACTATTAACAATTCCTGTATGGCGTGTAGCTCTTCTTCCCTGCATCCGTCTTTATTCGGACAATGCATTTCTCTTTCCTTGGCCCGCCTGGTAGGATCTTTCTATTTATTTCCCATTCTATTATATTGTTTACTAATTTGTTGTCTCTCAAGGTGTGTCCAATCCATTTGGTTCTTCTTTTCATAGGGTCTTTTCCTCTTTATTCTTCTGTGTATCTAATTCTTCGTTTGTTTCATTATTTGCCCATTTAATCGTCCGAAAATGCCTTCAGCATGAAGTTTCAAAGGCTTCTATTCTCCTCTGACCTACTTTTCCTATGGTCCATTTCACTGATCCAAAGAATCCCACTCTCTGCATGAGTGTTTTCAGACACTGCTTTCTTGTTCATAGTCATACCTTCTTTGAGCATAGGAGTTGCCTTTTCATCATAAATGCCTTTAGTTGAACTATTATGCACTTGATATTAGTTAGACTTCTTTGATATCATTTTATTGCGCTTCCGAGTTAGGTGAATGTTTTTACTTGTTCTAATTTCTCCCCTGCCAGTATGAAATCTTTAAAAAAAACTTAAAATTTTCATAAATAAAATTGTTTAAGTTTTGTTACCATTGATACCCGAGACCCATGAGTGACCTTGCCAATACTATCTGCACAGAAATGAGGATGTAAGACTGCTCTGTATTCCATTCACTGATTATTGTGAAAACCTTTGTTCTAAGAATTTCAGTGTGGTGCTGGACTGGAGACTATACACTAGATGTGCATGCCCCCCTAGCAATCACTTGACTGGCTTTACAACAGTGTTATTATGGAGAAATGTAACCAACTCAATTTGCTTCTCACATACTTGCATTCTTACATCTGTTCTCTCCCCAGCTTCCATTACTATCCCTCTAAAAATAGACATGTTTACGGAAAATGGATAAAATATATTTTCCCTTTTCTGATCACCATATGTTATCCTAACTGTGCAGTTTATTTAATGTATGATGAAGATTTAAATGCATATTTTAGACACATCTCCAGTACACTTCTATATCCTGTAATACTTAACTTTTCAAACCATAACAAATTTTAAGCACACTCAAAATGCACAAAATAGGTGCTTTGGTAAGTACCTAAATTACGTGATACTATGTGTTGGGTAAATGTAACTTTCATGAGACTCTCACCATTTGATCTTTGTGGTGTGGATAATTTTATTTTGAAGCAATTGCGCCCTACTATGCATGTACAGCATTCAAGTCCAAGGAATGTGAGAGCTCCTTCCACCATTTGAAGGTTTTAGTGTGTTAGAATGCATTTTTTAAATGAATGATAAAATATTTTTGTGAAGAATGTGAACCCATGTGCTTAATCTGTAATTTTCCACAGACTTTTCCAATAACTGAAGAAAGAAAGTGTAAAGTATTTATTTATTTATGTACGGAAATAACCATTTTACACAAAGAAAGGCAAAAAATATGTATTGGTTCCAAAATGATAAAAAAAACATTTACAAACGGGTACAAATTACATTAAGTTACAGACTGATTATTGAAAATTGAAATACAATTTAAAATTAAAGAAGAATTTTGATTGGCAATGCATGAAAGACATTTTCAGATGGTATACAGGTATGAAAACATACCTAGTTAGGTTAATTGATGTAGACAATATATCAATGCTAAATAATATTCCAAATTAAAAAATGGAAAGAGAATATTAGAAATATAGTATTTGTTACAGGCCAGAATGATGGTACAAAATGATAAATGTTAGAGGCAATTATTAACTAGACCTTGTGGCATTAATTAAGAACATTTTCCCAGTGGGCATTCAGAACAACTTATTGACACGTACAGATATCCACGTAGCAATAATTAGCATTCTAAAATTCTTCAGATATTTTAATAACAATTTTTTAAGGGATCTTGGTGAGATAGAAATTAGGTCAATATAATCACAACTGTTGGCATCTCTCATAATCTGGTTAGTAGGCAAGTAGTAAGTGTAGTTTTGTGCATGATATCTAATTTCAAAGAGTGCTTCATACCTTGTGTTATGTGAAGGTACTCGGAAAGATCTAAGGAATCAATCTTGTTATGCAGTAATTTATAAAGAAAAGTTACCCCTCAGGAGATCTAAGGAATCAATCTTGTTATGCAGTAATTTATAGAGAAAAGTTATGTTGTTAATTTTTCTACATTTATGCATGAAGAGAAGATTTAGAAGAGGTAACATTTCATGATACTATAAAGATCTTTGTGAAGGTTGAATTTGAATGCAATTTTGCGCACAAATTTTCTTTGAACACATTCGATTGTATGAATATGGAGTTGGTAGCAAGGTGACCAAACAGTAGAGCAGTATTCAGAGAGTGACCTAACTTATGAGATGAGCAGAACTTTAAATGACTCTATATAGTTAAAGTTTTTACAGTATTGGAAGATAAATCCGAGCGATTTGTATGCTTTAGATTGAACATAGTTATATTGTTGATTGAATTTGAGTCGATTATAATTTTGAGGTAGTTCATATTTGTTAATTGGGCCATAGTATAATTGCTTAGTCTGTATTCATAATGATGTGGACCCCTTTTCCAGCTGAATTTTACAGAATAGCATCTTTTTAAATTGGAAGTAAGATAGTTATGCTCACACCAGTTTTGAAGCCTATAAAGGCAGTTCTGCAGAGTCACGTGATCATCAATTGATTGAATGGTTAAAAAAATTTAAGTCATCGGCATACAAAAGAAAATGAATTGGGTCTAATGCCATTATAATATCATTTATAAATAAGTTAAATAATAGTGGACCTAGATGGGATCCTTGGGGAACGCCTGATGATGGATAGAAACATTTACTGTTAGATGCATTAATTTTTTACTGCAACTTCTCTGTTAGTCGAAAAAGTTTCCATCCAGTCAAGTAAGGTACCACTCATTCCCAATGCATCCAACTTTCTAAGAAGAAGCTCATGACTAACAGTATCAAAAGCCTTATTAAAGTCAGTATATATGACATCTGTTCATAAGCTTTTTTCGATACCTTCTATGAAACTCTTTTGAAAAACCAAAAGATTAGTGGGTGTTGATCTTCCTTTAGTGAAACCATGCTTTGAAGGGATAATGATACTATTGAGGATAGGAGTTAGCTTACCTACAACCAATGATTCTAAGACTTTTGAAATTATTGAGAGCTTGGTAATCGGACGATAGTTGTATACATTATTTCTGTTACCCTGCTTATGTGTGTTTATAAAATACCATAAACACAGTAATCAACCCAAAGGTCGGTTCAGTAGGTGATGGTAGAGATCACCCAGTACTAAGCCCTGTACGGTGTGTGAAAATTCACACATCAGGGCCAGTTCCTTTCCCTGGGCCGGTTATGGTTTCCCAGGAAGACCTGGTACCCAAAAAATCACTTTAGCTTGGGTGGAGCTGCAGGTGCCCAGAGTGCCTTGCCCAGGAATTGAACCCGGGACCCTCCGGTCAGCAGTCCAACACACTACCCACTGGACTACCGTGACCCACTTGTTTATTTATATATATATATATATGTATGCATATATATAGATATGTATGTGTATATATATAGACGTAGATACACGAGCATACTTTACAGCAGCACCAACAGGAATTAAAATCTTCAGTTGACTTGCAACCCTTCACGGAAATCAATTTAATTACAGCCCATCATTGCTATGAGCATTAGGATTTTTAGTCCTATTCACCGTGGGAGGTTTAACAGGAGTAGTTTTAGCAAACTCATCAATTGATATTGCAATGTCCACTTCCACCATGTACCCTCCATAGGAGCAGTATTTGCCATCATAAGGGGGCTAGTACACTGATTCACCCAATTTATAGGATTATCATTAATCAACTGAATACTTAAGGCACAATTCAACACAATATTTTTAGGGGTAAATCTCACTTCCTACCCTAAACATTTCCTAGGCTTATCCGGGATACCACGACAATATTCAGATTACCATGTCACTTACACAGCTTGAAACATTATATCTACCATTGGTAGATCAATCTCAGTTATAGCAGTAATCACACTACTATTCATCATCTGTGAGGCGTTAGTATCTCAACGACAAGTTTCTCACCAAGAGCCCTTAATACATCAATTGAATGATACAAAAAGACCCCTCCAACAGGGCACTGATTCTCTGAACTACCACTTTTAACAAAGTTTTAATGTGGCAGAAAAGTGCTGTGGAATTAAGCCCCATGAATGAAGAATTAATTCTCTCATTAGAAGTGGCTAATTGAGTGCAACTAAGATTCCAAGAAGCGGCATCCCCTATAATAGAACAAATAATTAACTTCCATAATCGTACCATAATAATTCTAGTAATTATTACGGTAATAGTTGGTTATTTAATATTATCAATAACTTGAAACAAGCAAACCAATCGAAACCTTTTAGAAAACCAAAAAATATAAACTGCCTGAACAATTCCACCAGTATTTATTCTAATCAAAATTGCCATACCATCGTTACGACTTCTAAATTTAATAGATGAAGTAAGAGAGCCATCCATCACAGTAAAAACTATCAGACACCAATGGTATTGAAGTTATGAATACTCTGACTTTAATCAAGTTGAATTCGATCGTATATTATCCCAACTAATGAATTAGAAATAGGAATAACTCTACTATTAGAAGTAGATAATCGAGCAGTAATACCAATACAAGCCCAAGAACCAATCCTAATTACAGCTGCAGATGTACTTCACTCATGAACAGTTCCTGTGTTAGGAGTGAAGGTAGATGCCACCCCAGGGCGAATTAATCAAACTAGCTTTTTCATGAATCACCCTGGATTATTCTATGGACAGTGCTCCAAAATCTGTGGGACTAACCACAGATTCATACCTATTACAATTGAAAGAGTTTCTACTAAAAATTTATTGAATGAATTAAAAAAATAAATGAGGCTTCATTAGGTGACTGAAAGTAAGTAATTGTCTCATCTACATCTACTTAATATCCCGCAAGGGCGTGTGGTGGGGGGTGTTAGGACACCACCCGTAATTTAGAAAAGAAAAAAAAACTGCATGCAAGGACCACGAATTCATACATCCACAAAAAAACATGGCATACATTCATGCAAGAACACTTACACCCCACACACATGCAAACACTCAAACTACCAACTAACATACACATGCACCTGAAAGTATACCTAACAACTTTGCAGTGTTTAACTTTGCTCCAACTTGTAAATTCAATGTCTTTAATATTTCTAAAGTGACTTCGGTTTCTTACTATTATGATTTCTGATTGTTTGGGGAAAGAATGAGTATTTGTACCTATCTGTCCTGGAATTTATCTCCCTTATTTTATCTTTGTGGTCTGATCTACCTAAATAGTGTGGGGCCATTAAAATTCCTTCAGTGTCATAGTTCAACTCGTTTGTTCTGAACCTTTCTAAAAGTCTAAGCCTCGCTTGTTCTCTCCGCACTTCAAGCGGTACCCAGCCTAAATCCCCTAAGAGACCTGTCACTTTTGTGTTCTTATCATAACAATTTTTAACGAATCTAGCGGATCTATTATATACCTCTGGAATCTCTTAAACCACATAATAGTAAAGTAACGAAATACTTCTAATGAAAGGGGTTAGTTAATATATTATAACTTTTGACTGTCAAACTAAGGTAGTTGGATAAGCCCAACACCTCTTGATCCCACAAATAGCTCCCATAAGATGAACAATCCTATTTCTAATATTCTCAGCAAGACTAATAGTTATAGCTGTGATAAATTACTACTTATACTATCCACAAATACCAAAAACATACACCAACAAAAGTGAAACTAAAATATTAAACTGAAAATGATAACTAACCTATTCTCAACATTTGATCCTTTATCATCAATCTTAAACTTGCCTACAAACTGAACAGCTACATTTCTTGGAATTATGTTCATCCCATCTATATTTTGATTAATCCTGACCCAATCCTCTATTGTATGATCAAATGTGTCTAGCACATTACACAATGAATTTAAGACACTTCTAGGAACTAATGGGATAAATGGAAGAACATTTATATTTATTTCAGTATTCTCTCTAATTATTTTTAATGATTTCATAGGATTATTTCCTTACAATTTTACAAGAAGAAGACATATAGTTTTCACCCTAACATTAGCCTTACCTTTATGATTGAGATTTATAATCTATGGATGAACTAACCACACCCAACACATAATAGCTCACTTGTTTCCCCAAGCAACTGCAACAGTACTCATGCCGTTTGTAGTGTGCATTGAAACCATTAAAAACATAACATATATATATATATATATGGGTCGTGGTAGTCCACGAGGGAGAGCATTGGACTGCTGACCGGAGGGGGCTGGGTTCGATTCCCGGGCAAGGCCCTCTGGGTACCTGCAGCTCCACCCAAGCTATGCGATATTTCAGTTACCAGGTCTTCCTGGGAAACCATAACCGGCACAAGGAAAGGAACTGGCCCCCCTACCCTGATGTGTGCATTTCACATGCCGTCGGGCTTAGCAATGGGTGACCTCTGCCATCACCTACCAAACCGACCTTCGGGTTGATTACTGTGATAATGGTTTCATATATATATATTATTATTATTAGGTAATCTACCGGTTAAGGTAGGTTTTTGGATGGCTCCTAAATAAAAATTAAGTGATTCTTATGAAAACACAACATCCTACTCTACATCAGGTCCCTCTTCATCTCTGAGTACCTTCTTCATCCCGTCCAACATCCTTATTCTGTTCATTCCCTTTCCTCGTTTGCCCAACATTCTCCCCTCTATCACAGTCTTCAACATCCCACTGCCAGTCAATACCCCCTTCATCCACTTTTCCTGCCTTCATAAGATTTCTCTCAACAAACCCCTATCCTCACCCACCATACCAAGTACTTCCTCATTTGTTTTCTTCTCTGTCCATTTCACCTTCTCCATTCTTCTCCACACCCACATTTCAAAAGCGTCCTCTCTACGTCTATCCTCCCGCTTCAATGAACACGTTTATGCACCTATATAATCCCTTGCAAGGGAAAACCGGCAGCAGCAGGACAGAAGACGCAGGAAAAGAAGACCAAATTAGTTAGAATAGGAACGTGGAATGTTAGGACAATGATGAGGACAGGGAAATTGGAGAATGTTAAGCAAGGGATGGAAAGGGGAAATATAGATATTTTAGGTCTATGCGAGGTGAGATGGAAGGATGGCGGGGATTACTGGAGTGATCAGTATAGAATAATACACAGCGGCGGGGACGAGAGCCAACGAGGGGTTGCCATAGTATTAAATGAAGAGGTAGGAAGAAGCATAGTCAACATAGAGCAGGTAACGGATAGGTTATTACTAGTAGAGATAAAAGCAGAACCGACAAACTTGGTTATTATTCAGGTTTACATGCCACCAAGCAACCATAAGGAAGAAGAGGTCGATAGGATATACGATCAGTTAGAGGACATAATCGGGTGTGTTCCCGCAGGGAAACATATGATAGTGATGGGGGATTGGAATGCGACTGTAGGCGAAGGAAGAGATAGTGATGAGGTCAGGGACTACGGTTTAGGCACAAGGAATGACCACGGGGAGAAAGCAGTTTAGTTCTGCAGGAGACAGGGGTTAGTCATAACCAAGACTTGGTTTAGATGGCACAAAAGACGCAGGTATACATGGAAAATGCCAGGTGACTCAGAGAGGTATCAGCTAGATTATATTCTGGTTAGACACAGGTTTAGGAACAGTGTGATAAATTCGCACAGCTTACCAGGAGCGGATGCGAACTCTGACCACAATTTAGTTGTTATGAAATGTAGCGTACGTTTCAAAAAGATAAGGCAGGGGCGGCGAGTTAGAAAATGGAATGTAGAAGCCTTAAATGGTTTCAAAAGGAAGGAATACAAACAGGCTGTAGAGGAAATCTTGGAGGATGGTAAAGAGCTAAGTACTATCAAGGAAAAATGAAAAAGTATCTAGAAAGGGTTGTCTAAAGCCGCAAAAGACACTATTGGAACCGTTAACGCTAAAAGGACTAGGAAACCATGGATCACGGATGACATGATTACAAAGATGGATGAGCGGAGCAAATGGAAGAATGTAAATACAGAGTTAGGCAAAATGAAGTACAAAGAGTTAAACAATAAATTGAGGCGGGCAACAAATAAAGCAAAAGAAGCATGGTGGAAGACGCAGTGCGAGGATATGGAAGGTATGCAGAGTAAGGGTGAAATCGGTGCGCTGTACAGCAAAGTTAAATCTTTATCGGGAAGTAAGAAAGGGAGGTCTATTCTAACAGTTAGAGATAAGGCAGGTAAGGTAATAGTTGACACAGGAAAGATCCAAGAGAGGTGGAAGGAGTATATAGAAGAACTGTATGGTAAAGAACTTCAACCAACAAAGTTAGACATTGAAAAAGAATATGACGTAGAGGAAGATAGCTTAGGTCCAATATTGACAATGAGATAGAAAGGGCATTAAGGGAGATGAAACTAAATAAGGCCGTGGGGGTGGATAACATTCCTGTGGAACTATTAAAATGCTTAGGAAAATGTGGGAGGAAGAGGCTATATGGGCTGATTCGTAGTATCTATGAGGAAGGAATCTGGCCGGAAGACTTTGTGAGATCAGTTTTAGTTCCTATTCCGAAAAAGGTAAAGGCTACATCATGTGAGGACAATAGGACAATAAGTTTGATATCCCACCCTGCTTAAGTTGTTCTCAGGATCATAAACAAAAGGATAGAGAGTAGGGCAAATGATTACTTAGGGGATAATCAGTTTGGGTTTAGAAAGGAAGAGGTACGCGTGATGCCATTGCAGTAAAGAGATTATTAATCGAGAGGAATATAGAACACAACCCGGAGGTATTTGCCTGTTTCGTAGATTTCGAAAAAGCATTTGACAGAGTGAATTGGGAAAAACTAATGAGTATATTGCAGAAAATAGGAATAGATTAGGGGGAAAGGAGGCTAATCTGCAACCTGTACATGTCTCAGACTGCTCAGGTGTGGGTGGGGAATGGAGAGTCTGGATGGGCAGTGTTAGGATATTATCACCGTTGCTGTTCAACCTGTATGCAGAGGAAATGATTAAGGAGGCATGGGAAGAACTGGAGGTAGGAATGAAAGTGGGCGGGGAATTCGTAAAATCAGTTAGGTTTGCTGATGACCAAGCTTTAGTTTGTCAGTCAGCCAAGGGGTTGCAAGCATTGCTTAGTGCATTGGAAATTCAGTGCGACCGGAATGGGATGAGAATCTATATTAATAAAACAAAGGTTATGCGATTTTCTAGAAAGAAAAAGGCTAACCTTAACATTAAAATAGGAGGGCAAAAACTAGAGCAGGTACAACAGTTTACGTATCTCGGTAGTGTTTTGCACCAACACAGTCAAAGTAGTAGGAATGTGAGGAGAAGAATTGTGCTAGGCAAAGAGGCTTTCACAAGGAGAAAGGAGTTGATGACGGGGACCTTGAGTAAGGATGTTAAGAAAAGACCTTGACCGGTAGATTACCTAATAATAATATATATATTATAAATGTATATTATATATATGTATGTGTGTATATATATATATATAAATATACATATATATATATATATATATATATAAATATATATATATATATATATATATATATATATATATATATATATATATATATATATATATATATATATATATATATTTAGATTCTGAACAAGCTCCCCAATGAAATTCAATTTTTAAAGTATAGTAGCAGTTTAGTATATTTTTTCATTAATAAAACGAATCAAAATGGGTAAAGAATTAGTGGAGGTAAGTGATTATTAATAATTTGTCATCTTATTACATTCTAATTTATTTAAAATTTTTTTTATCAATCACCAACTTTTTGTGTTCATTGATGGATGTCAAATTCATTTCTCTGGAGTTTATTTTGACCCAAGATCCTCTGCTTAAGTCTCTTATGTATACATGATGATACAGTTGTTTTGAAAGTGATGGCTCTGTCCTCAATAAAGATAGTTACATAAACTAGGTAATTTAAAAGCTAATGCAACACATTTAATGGTTCATCCATTTAATAGTGAATGGTCAATTCATTAATTATGATTCCACATTGTCTTTTGCTAGTGAATCTTTGGTGAGTTAGAAAAAGTTTTGTTTCAAGAATTATGATTAATTATTATCATGCATAGTCTTTGTGCCAGTATTTTCTTGCAAGTGCATAGTTTTGGTATTTGTTACCCATCAGATAAGAAAGTATTTCATGCAAGTTAAATGCAAACAATAATGGAATTGATTTTCAAAATTAAAATGATAATAATGACGAAATGATAGAAATTGATTTATAACATGACCGGTTTCCATTAACTACGTAGTCATCTGTTGTTGATGAAGTACATCGAAACCTGCCATGTCATAAATCAATATCTAGTGGAAAAGTGTAATCATGTTCATTTTTATGTCTGAATTCCACCATATCAAGACTGAAACTATGCAATTTATTACTTGATAATTTTACCATTTCTGTCTGACCTAGACTGTATTCATTCCTTCAATTGCCAAACTCAGCAAGACATTTCCAGGCATGATACTAGGGCGGTTCAATAAGTACCCGTGTTTGATGACAAAGGGCGTTCCTGAGGGAAGTTTATGTTATCATCGTGTGCTGCCATCTATCAAATGGCGGTGAAACAAATAGCAGACTGATTTAAAGTTTAGTTTGGATTTGGCAGCCATTCGAGTAAGACGTGTTTCGTGATTTTCGCTTAGATGGAAAAAGAGCAGTATCGTTCGGTAATTCGATTTTTGTTTTTGGATGGAATGAAATGCAACAAGATAAAAGCAAAGTTGAATGCTGTTTTTGGGGACACTTTGCCATCTATGACCACAGTTAGATATTGGTTCAACGAATTTAAATGTGGGTAAACATCTGTTTTTGATGAGGAGCGACCAGGATGCCCAACAGATGAGATTACCGAGGAAATCGTTCAAAAAGTCAATGCCATGATTCTCGCTGATCGACGAACGGAAGTGCGCGAAGTAGCAGAGACCGTAAGTGTGTCGACCAGAACGGCAATTAATATTTTACATGAAAAGTTGGCGATGAAAACATTGTCGGCCCAATGGGTGCCGCAATTGCTCATGGTGGACAACAAGCTGATCAGGCTATCATCCGGAGTTGTCGCCGCCAAACTGCATGAACTACGTTATGAATTGCTGCCACACCCCCCATATTCACCCGATTTGGCCCCCTGCGACTTTTTCTTATTCCCTAACATGAAGAAATGGTTCGTGGGAAAAAATTTAGCTCAAACGAGGAAGTTATCGCCGAGACAGAGGCTTATTTTGGAGAGTTCGACAAATCCTATTTTTTGGAGGGGTTAAAAAGATGGCCGGGATGTTGGTAGAAGTGTATCTTTCTAAAAGGAGACTATCTTGAAAATTAAAAAAAATGATTTCTTCATTTCTAACTTCATTCATTCATTTCTTCATTTTAACATGGGTACCTATTGAACCACCCTCGTACATCTCTGGCCACTTCATGTCATACAAAAAATTTGCAAACATCCCGTTTATTTGACTCACCAAGTACTATTAAGTTTTGAGTTAGTAATATCAGTAGTGAATTCCATCTGTCCATTTCTGTCTACCCACCTAGGTCATTGGCAAGGGGCACCTACAATTACTTCGGTGGTGAATTACATAAATTTGTCAAATTTTTGCTTTTATTGCATGCGGGGGATTAGGGTGATGCCGTAGGCTAACATACTGGCTTCTCACCATTAGGGCCCGGGTTCGAATCCCGGCAGCAGCAGATATTTTTCAGAGGTATCCCGATCCCTACTTGAGGTGCTTTCTGGAGGGCAATTTGAGTGAGTACGCCATCCGTTGAATCGAATGTTAAGCTGCAAACCCCTTGGCGACTTTCTATTAGAGTAGGCTAATACTGATGCTGGGTTTCTCTCCATCCTTACCTGTCCATCCCTAATGGTACAAATGACCTTAGCTGTTGGTCGCCTCTCTCCTAAAACTATTACCACTTTTACTGCAAGCATTTCATGTCACCATAAGTTGGGATATAGTGTTCAACTGGTTTTCTGCCCCTATGAACCATCTGGTGAAGGAAACTGATCATTAAGCATATAGATATGTTATGTCAATAGAGTAGCTTTTATGAAGGAAGTATTCACCACAAATATTCAACTTCTTTTCTCTAAGATTCCTATTGAAAGGTGAATCTATTGACCAAATGAGAGTGAGAACCTTCTTGGTTTTATGATGGGATTTAATCATTGAAGTTAGGAGTGAAGGAGAATATGCAAAGATAAAAAACGTCCCCTTTTTTTTGAGACATCTCTTAAAGCATGATAGATCTAAAATTACTTCTATGAGAGAAATTACAAGTGGAGTCATGAAATAGAATCAACAATAGTGACGACAAGTAACAATTGATGCTGCTGAGCTTCAGACAATTTCAATTGTTGAATTTCATGTGCCGTCAATTCTCGTCAAAAATAATTTCTCACTCTCCCAGTTGTATGGACCTTAAGTTCTTCCTGACTATTCTGGAGGTTTTCTCATAATCTAGCAGTTAGTGTAAGTGCATCTATCCTCTTTGAAACCACGATGGACATGAACTTGGAAGGCCTTGTTTTGTAACCTCTGAGAGAGGCATTTATCAAATTATTGCCTGGCAATAGCAATTAATTAATATTTTTTGATTGGAATAGCAGCATGCTTTCTTTCCTAAGTGTTATTAAGGAGTTCCACAAATTTGCACCACCCATCATTACAAGGACATTTGATTCAGTCACCTTATTCATTAAGAGTTTAGCCGTGTTTGTAAAGACTAAAAGATCTCTTTTATATGAATTTGAGGCAGTCCATCATGATTCCCAGCATTCAATCTTTAGTATGCAGAAATTTTTTTGGAGCATTTTATTTCAAATGCAGAAGAATTTTATTTCAGTAATTATTGACATTACGGCAAAAGTCCATTAAGAAAAAAACAACTAATAGAAAAAAGCTTGAATCTTTGTCCATTGTATTTAACCTTAAAATGAGGTCAGTCTATCCTCTCTCAATGGAGGACACTTCTTAGCATAGCACACATTTTCCGAACCCCTCTGTCCACTCGTTTGATACTCATTGCACTAGTGTAAAGTTATAAAACTGTTCTAAATCCATCCTTGAGGAAATATGAAAGACGACATTTCATGAGAAATCAAAATGTTAAATCAAGAGCTTTAAAAGAAACAGATTTATATTTACACCATTACATGATACAAAATAAATCATCTTTGCCCCATTTCACATTACAGAAAACAGTTAAACATACATGAATGTAACTCACGAGACAAACACTTTCATTATTCAAAGCATACCACCAGAAACCATTGTATGGCCTTTCTACATCTGACTGCACTAATGCCACCTTTAAAATGCAACATCCATAATTATTTAAAATTAAATAAAATAATCCAAAATCTTATTGATTGTAAACATAGAAAAATTGTTACACATAATAAAACTTTCATACTTTTACCATTTCATCTGGAAATGTTGTAAATAATAATATATGAAAAATATACTCTTTCACTCTGCATTCTCACTTAACAACACACATTAGATGGTAACCATTAGTTACCTAAAATTCATTTTGGTAACTATAACATCAACCCTTAAGCAATGGTAGGATGAGACTTAATTACCAACATCTAAACTGCTTCAAGAAAAATTTGTTTTTCACCTGCAACAATGCAGTAATTATTGGAATATGGAGGTGACCAATATGAGCCATGTATACCAGCATGCATGGCGTGATGATTTTTTTTTTAAATTACAGTGAGAACACATAAATCACACTAATCATTAGAAAAAAAAATTCAACCTGTCAACAAGAATGGGGTGTGGAAAACTGCATGCACAACTCTGCAATGCGAGCTTGTTTGAAACCGAAAAGTCCACACACACACACAAGGTACACCAAATTGGCTCAACAAACATACTTACACATATATATATATTTATATTTTTTATACACATACACACACGTGGATATGGACAGATATAAGGGTTGATAAAATGCAATAGCTGATGAGAGGAGTGTGGCCGTGATGCAGCAATTCTATTAACGGAACATATCAAAACAAAAAAAAGCCAATTTAATGTTTTACAGGTAGATTTCTCATACACACCATTTGGCACATAAATATAGCAGAGCAATAAATTCGTTACATAAAATGCCTGAAATTCTTTGTGCTGGAATCAATGATTTTATTGGCAGAAATTACTCTTTAAATCTTATCAGAGAGTAAATGGCCTGATAAACTTTTCTCGTTCAAAATCAAGATTGAGTCACAATAACAGAACAATTAAAAATTATGGCACAATTGGGAAAGATCAGTTTCGAAAATGGATATGAAGAGCCCCTTATATGAGTAACACCATTTTCTTAGCAAGGAATACGAAATAACAACAATTCTTAACAGTTGACACAGAAAAGACAATAACAAGTGCATTAAATGATCTGCTTGATGCATCTTAAGTTATTAATTATTGCTCTTCCATTCGTAGAACCACACATGTGGCACCAAGGGACATAAGTCACGATAAAAAGAATTATATTTTCACATTTGGCAACTGCCACAACAAGAAATTATAATCAACATATAAGCACCAGTCAATTAGTTTTGCAAATGGTTGTTATATTCTTTCATGACTTCCTATTTTGTTTCTTCACTGTTAAGTATTCAGTTGGTGAAAATGTTGCTTTCTCAGATCTGAGAAAATGCAGAAGGAAGAGGAGATATACAAGACAGAGTGCTGTATTCATTAGTACATATGTGGAACTACTAAAGAAGAAACCAGAGTGTCAAAGGATTCGGAAAACAGAAAAAAAGGAATGGTTGATTAACATTAATCTGAATATGCAAGACAGAAATACTATAGAACTAAGAGATGAGGATGAAAAATGAGTGAGTTGATCACAACCACTGTAATACAATAGAAAGAGGGAAAGTGTGCATCGATTCACCATGAGATCAAGAAAAATGTGAGTGAAGAAAACAAAGTGCACATGATATGTTTGATACATGTCCTCCCATGACTTTCTCTATCATTTACCAGAAGTAGACTATCCTCTTGAGGTGCATTCAAAAGTATGATGATCATTCATTAACTTTTAATAAATACATGACCAATTGCAATTAAAAGTCATGAGCTTCCTTCCAGAAAACCCTGAAATCAAGATCCAGCCTCTTTAAATGAGCTGAACATATCACCTTAAATAAATGTTTTGCTACACCTTATAACAGCAAATGTCTGGGGTCCACTTGTGGTGCAATATGCTTTAAAATTGGCAGATAAATAAAAATAGAAATACTTATCTATTAGTTCAAAAATGATATATAATTACAATAAATGCAGTGCCATTTTTAAGTTTCAAAACCAGGTTTTATCCCAGCTGAATTAGGAGACCAGTGTAGGATTCAATGAATACGTAATTTAACAAACAATTGCCCTATCTTAAAAAACAGGTAACTATGGGAGATCCCACCTTTATTCATAGAGGTAGATGCAACATTGTTATTCCAAATACTATCCTGCATATAACTTGCAAATTTTAAATCAATAAACTTTCACTTTACCTGAGGCATCACTGGATGTTTATCTTTCATAACGAATCAGTTAGCAGATATTATATAATTCATAGGCTCACAACTTGCCTGAACAAATCTTCAATTTCTAACTTCCTCATTACCCAGTGGTCCAGGAGTAATGTTTGTTGAAAACATGAAAACTATTATCTGCAATAATTAAATATAGATACCCTCCATATTTGACCTGTCTGTGCCTCACTCATACCCAGCAGATGTTTGGGGACTTCCTGAGTGAGTTGTGCATGTAATGTGAGAGTGAAGTGCAAATCAACAGTGCCTTCATCAAATAGGCCAAAGAAAAATTAACTGTTATACAAAATTAAAAAGGTGCACCTGTAATGAAAATAAGGTTACTGTATGCCTAAAAAACAAATTAAAGTCGTAACTCTGGCTGACTGCTACTGGGTGTAATGAGTGAGTACCAAAATTGTCACATGGAATAAAAACACTGGAAAGATTATGGCTTCAAAAGACTATCAAGACAAACATTTTGTCTGCCTCTCACTGTCCTTGAAACCAATTATCATTCTTTTCACTTTTCTTCATCGAATACATACATTATATTCTATCTGGAACTAATTAACTTAATCATAATAACAGATGGAAGGCAATATTTGGTAATTAGCTATGCTTACTTAAAGTCACAGCAACACTATATTGCTCTGAGAATATTTGGATTAAAATTGCAATCATTAATTAAAGTAAATATATATGTATTTATCTATATATAATGACAGAATAAGGCAGTTCACTTGCTCATTAAAATTATAAAAATTAGAAGGACAAAATGGACTAAACATTTAAATTTTACCGAGAAGAGGCTCGAAAAACCTTTGTCAAGTTAAAAATCTGCAATAGTCACATCAAAAACAGAATCTTATTATACCCCACAGGTTAAAACTCTCACCACAAAACTTGATCTATGCCTGCTGAGCACATAGCATGACTATGGCACACTTTGCATCAAGTTAAATGAGAGAAAATAATCAAGAGCTGCATGAGGCACAACCATTGGAGAGATGCACAGGGACATTCCTGCAGTATGCCATTCCCTCTGGACTCACCCCTTTCCTCTCTGGCAACTACTCTTCCTAATGGATGGAAAGTATTCCTACATGCATACAACCAAGGGCAGTGAGAACAGATTGGTAACATGAACAAGAGTCTCTTCTACTAGCTACTTATGTAGGGTAAAGAGGATTTACCCCACAGGTAGACTTCAGCACCTCAAATGGACTTAACAGAGAATAATCCTAGCTCCACAGCCCACTAGGCACAACAGCAACAACCCCCCTCCGCCATGCTGAGCCTACTCCCCAACGGAAGTGGCCCAGCGATCAAACTCAATGCCACTGTCGGGACTAGTCCCTGTTGGTGGCCTTGGGTCCAGCAAGAGATTGGTGGGTGTGGGTGCTGGTGCAGGGGGGGGCGGGGCACCCTCGATCTCACCGGAGCCCGGGGGACTGCCACGGCCTGAGTCAAGGGAGGAGGATGAAGAGGGGGGCACAAGGGGTGGGGACGAGGTGGAGGGGGGGAGGGCGTCCCCAGCACCAGGGTCAGAGTGTGCCAAAACTGCATCCCCGAGCACCTCTCGCTCAAACGCCAGCAGCTGCTGCATGAAGTGAAAGTTGGGGGCGACGTCAGCCTTCCGAGAGCGCACTAAGTTGAAGGCATCATCAAGACGAAGGGACAGCTTGTGCATCAAGTATGCCAGGGTGACAGTAACAGAGCGCGAGACGCCAGCGACGCAGTGAACCAGCACTCCGTGTCCTCTGGATCGCGCTTCGTCTGCAAGGTATGAAGCAATTGCACACGTTTCAAATGCTGCCAAACTAAGAGTAACTAGACATAGAACATCGGCTGAATAAAATATCAAAAAACATATTGCAACTTAAAAAAAAAGCTTCAGAAGAAAGCAGAATGTTTCCCAAAAAATATCACAGAGAAATGATATTACTAAAAAAATTTACAAGGGAACTCTCAAAGGAGTACTCATTTTTGTTTAATTTTCTTCCAATACCTATGACATAGACTTTAAGATTTGCCAACTCTTTATAATAATTTTCAAGCTTATTAAGTCGCATAAATTTCCTGCAAAGAACATGACACTCAGAATTGTGGGTAAGGTTCATTGTGATGATTTTCTAATATTCCATAAGTTGTAAATGTTCAGCTGAATATGCCTTGCTATATTCAATTTTCCACCTCTTCATGAAATACCATCACTCTTTAGGCATCAGATTGTTGGTGCACCATTTAACAACTATTTGCAGAAGTGGTTACTTTCACCAGTTATCTGGAATTGCAAAAAGTTTCTTGGGAGTGTCCAATGAGAAATCTACATTTTGATTCAGAGCAATTCTCCTGTTCCTTATTGGAAGTGTCTTGCATTATGAGACCGAGGGTTGCAGTTGAGATGATGATCTTGCCTGTTGTTGCAATATTTCTGTTAATATCATAGCTAACCTATCTTTGAAAATATCTCATATTGGCTCAAAATGTTCATGGCTATATGTTACAATAAACCCATTTCCATGATTCAACTAGTTCAGAATCTACACAATTTTAATCACCATGGATAGTTTCCGTTACAATAGTAGCTCAAACTATCTCAACGTTAGCTTTGAAATAGTCTCTCCAGCCATTTGATGCCAGGTGTTTCTAGTCTAGTTGCTTCAGGGTGTACTACCTTTTCCCTGAATAATGATTCTGTCCATGCTACAGTTTGAGTCTCCAAAGAATTGAAACATAGTCCTTAACACAGGGTTGCAGCAGCATAGCTTTCTAATTTGCATGCCAATCATCATTCAAATAAGCAAATTATGCTGCCACATACTTTCTTATTCTGTAAGTACTTCCGAATATTTTTTGCATGATCTTTTTAAACCATTGGGGTACACCATAAGAATTTTTGGTATTTTAATTTCGGAATTTGATTTGTGCTCTAGGCTGATGTGAGTAAACTTTCATTGAAACGTTTGTACCCTTTCGTTATCTTTGATTTTCTCTTTCGTGCACTAGTGAAATTAATTAGTGCTGGGTGCACTTTCACGTGCACTCATGGAACTTGAGGATCTAGTGACAGGAGAACACAGCAAAGACTGTCTTATAAGCTGCACTAGACTTTTTTGCTTTCACTACCTTCAATGGAGTACATATGTATACACTCAATTTACATTTACCCACAATTTAAATTGTACTTCTACACCTCCCTCAAAAATTTCAAGGCATCGCAATAGATGTCATTTGCAAAGCTACACCAGTAAGATGAAAGGGTGGCTGATGTTTCTCATTCTCATGCCTTGCATAAGCAGCCATAAAGTCTGCCTTATATTAATACCTAAAGACATCAATGATGATGATGTGCCTAGTCCATATGCTAACCTGATTCTGGTAAAATTAATGACAGCAATCAAATGAGTGAATAGATATTGTGACTGTAAAATATCCTACTCTCAACAATTAAACAACCCTTGTATCAACATTAAACTGCAAATAAATGTCAACCTAAGCTTTCAACAATAACAAGATAATTAAATGACTGCAGTGGAACAGTGCAGATTGCCACACAATCCAGTTCCACACAATCCAGCATTCCAGTGCAGATTGATTCACAATCAGTAGACAATATCGAGTTACACACAAACTTCTTACCAATGAACTGGATGGCATTGGGGAAAAAACGAGCCAAATTCTGGCTCCAGTGGTCTGTGATTGGAATCTGCATATACTTGATAGCTCCGCTATCTTCAAAAACATTCGGCAAGTTCGGTGTCACATTCAAAATATACTGAAAGAGAAAATTTTATAAGAGATTAAAATAGGGTCTTTTGAATGTTTTTTGAAGATAATATAACTGGGCTGAGTTCAATCAACACAAAACTCCCAAAAATCATTATCATTACAAATGTGATAAACAATGAAAGAGTTCAAACCTTCCTTAGAATTTTGCACAATAAAACCTTACACATTCCATTTCATGGCAATGATCTCAAACTGCGATGAAGAGTGAAATCAAAATATTGGCTATTAATGCAATAACTTGCACAAAAAAACAATATGGATCTCAAAGTAGGAAAAATTGCCATGGCTTAATGAAAAGTTTATTTGTCTGGGGAAAACCTACAGGAATACATTGAAATTTGAAATGCTCAACATATTTGGATTATTGGGTCATGTGTGTTTTCTCATTGATCAACTGGCGATGAATTATTTGATTGGCATGAGCTGGCAATGTCATACCATGGCAATATATGCATTATGACCCATACTGAATTAGTAAATATATTGATTAATTTTTTCTAAGTGTCACCAAATCACTCTTGGGCAGTCTGCATTTAAAGGAAACCTTTATGTCTGTTATTTTAACTATTTTAACAGTTGCATAAACATCATAAAAGATTCATTCATTAATATAAGAGTACATTACTTGTTTCATTCTCTATATATAAACTCTGATGAATGTCCAATATGTACTGTGAATATGCAAATGTGATCATAGCAGTCCACATAGCCACACACCAACATTATATTTGACTTATCAATGTTATTGCAATAAAAAACAGAAAGTTGCAGGATTTTGGATTAATTCGGGCCGACATATTAGCTTTGTTATGCACACATGATGGGGTTATTTGAACAGACAGCTCCTTCAACCGTTTATTTAGCGAGTGATGAGATGGCGAACCTGTATTCGATGCCTGCTTAATGCTTCCCCATCTTCTGAGTTTGCGGCATTCCCCAGAAAAAGGTGCGGTAAAATTTCAACTGGGAAATCCCCAGCTCCATCAGTTGAAGATGCACTGCTGCAGCAATCTTCATCAGAGCACTGATGCTGCAAAAGTTCAAAGGTCATTACAGTTGTATTTCAATGCATATATAAAAACTCTTATTCGAAATCAGCTATCTACATAGTTTACACAAGTAATTGACAGAGATCAATTAGGTGAAAAAGAATATCCATTTTTTATAAACACATTAATCCATGAACCACTATAATTATACTTGTTTACATGATATACTTGTTACGTATAACTCTTTTTAAATCACATTTAAACTAATATATTATTCCAAACTTCTCATGGTTTAAGGAATACCTAAGTTTGCATTACGTTGTGACCTCATATTTCAATCGCAACTCATACAAGCTCATAATATGAAATTAAATTTGAATGATGCTTCGTTAAAGTGAGCATGGTTGAAGTAACAATATTCTGAGCAAGTGTATTTCAGAATTGTCATAATCATCAATTCTAGGATATCAGTGATAATGGTTTCAGAATGGTTCATTTACCTTTTGGTGCCTTCATTTCAAGAGAAATAACGTAAAATCTCATAAAATTACGAGATAAATATAAATTACTAAGTGGGAAATTTTGATATAGGTACGCCATTAATTGCTTCCATTTAACACGCTTTCAACCTTTTATTACCGGTGCAATACTGCATGTATGACATCACCCACCTTCGCTCTTCATTGAATCTTCCTCTTTTGGTATTCCTTCTCATACTTTCTTCACACAATCACCACATCTCAAATTAAGGGCTACGAGTTGAACCCACTGCATGATTAGCATTTTTCAGATGCTTCCATTTTAATTAATTTTTTGCAGGTTTTATAAAACTATTCAAAAGATCTTCATTATTCACTGCTTGTACCACAACTCTTTTTTTATCATTTCCACTGCATAAAATTCTATTTGATACAGCAATTGGTGAGGTTAAATCAGTGGCAGTGCACTTCACCTGCCTTAAAAAGCATCTAGAAAACATGTTCCAAACCATTGTCCGCTGATATCTTAATATCTACTCCATTGTATCTCTTTATGAAATTGTTAATTTAACACACACTTCTGATTCACTGATTTTCCCTTTTTACAGAAAAAATAAGTGGAACGAGTCCTTCAACATCAACATGAGAGAAAATCTAGCTTTTATGATGTCTTATTATCTGAAGACTACAGCAATAAAAAGGAAGAACTAACCACTCGACTTCCACTTCTCTCGAGGAATTATCTTTCATTCCATGTTATCATTTGGAATAGTGAGCGGCAGGTGAGTTGTTAATCTGTTCAATTCAAAACTTAAGAATTTCAAAGACATTAAATTCAAAAAAAACAAACTTCACACAATTAACAGATGGACCAACCTCTCAATATTTAAAATAGTAAATCATGCTTACGGAACACAAACTCAAAATGAGATGCAACGCACGAATGTTTATCATTATATCCATTATACATATAAAGGTATCATTGCATTAACTGCTTCTGTCGCTCATATGCACGTGATAATAAATGCACCCTTAACAAAGGAGAAAAAGAAAATTGAGTAAAATACTAAGTTATGAGAGTTCCATTTCTGAAAATCACCAATAAAGTCAAATGAATCATTTTTAAAAGGGTAATAAATCGCTGTGGGATGTGGAAACCATCATGGACAAAGCAGAGGAGTCGAGGATGACATTGGTTGTATTGGGGTCATACAATAGTAGATCTCAGTCCTCGGGATGACAATGCAGTATTAGCATGGTATAAAAACTTCTTTGCAATGCCAATAAAATGCATAATTTCCAATCAACTCTTCACCGTTTGCTCACGATAGCCTAGGTCTCATCATACACATCTCTGCTCATTGAAAACTGAGTTTAACTGCATGTGATTTCACAACTAAATTCATCTTCTAAGTCGGTCAAACCACACTGAATACCTTTCATGCAGTCACATCCACAAATCCTACCCATTGTGCGGCACATCAGAGAGCACCTTTTGTTTTTTGTCATTGAACCTGCTACACCTCTGTCTTAAAGGTTTTTTCATTATTCTACAACTACTACCTTTTACCAACACACCTGTGATGAAGGAATTACACTCCCTGCAGGGGCCGAAGTTGCTTGGGTCCACCGCAAACGAGGAGGCTCGCTAGTATTCACTGTGCTGCTGCCTGCTATGCGTAATGAGCGAAGACCAACTAAAGGTACAGCATCTAAGGTGTCTATTTCACACCATTCTGGATATAGGTTCCGAAAGGAAGAAAATCCACCTAAGGAACAACAAAAAAAAACTGTGATTAGCACATAATTATGGCCCAGGATCCCTATATTGACAGCACTTCATAAGAGCCTTGAATCCATCACATCTACTTCTGTGAAATGACATATCCATTACAGATATTAAAAGTCCTTAAAAATTAAAAAAAAAAGTAGGTTCTACACCTTCTACTCCCCAGGGTATGGGACTAGCCGTCTTGTTTCCTCAATACTTGATAGGCAATATGCAGAGAGAAGAAATGTAGTTTATAAGCATTACGTGGTGCTGTTTATCTGTCAAAAATCTTTCATGGTGAATTATATTAATGGTTTTTTTGCCTCACACATAAAATCCCATGCTCCTAATGTCCAACAAGGAGTGTACTAGATGGTGGTTGTGATGTTAGACTAGTGAAAATTATTGGATAGAATAAAAATTTACAGGAGAATTCCTGGAAATGTCTACATTACAGCCTATGATTCACTTCTCCGAAATATACAAACATTATACTGAGCTTACTGAAGTAATTTAATATTTCTGGGCTCATAAAGGCAAAATGTGAATGCTTCAGCATGCATTAAAGAACAAAAACTTGAGGAATTAAGGTTTGGTGGGATGAAGGTTAGGTAGACAGAGGGTTGTGGACCTCTTTAGACAAACTTATTGACTATTCACTTATATAAACGATTGGACTCGATTGCAATTTAATAAGAGAGAGAGAGCAGGAATTCTCTGATGCAAAAAATTTATAGAGGGAAAGGGACCACTGGACCCTATTTCAGTTCTAGCTTGCCAGTACGATTCATTCATTACCCCCTGGAGTACATCATTGGACTACTGTGATAATAGACTGTATCAGTATGTTTCACAGCATACTTGATATTTTTATGGATATCACAGAAGGTTAATCCTTACTCTATCAAGAATTCGGAGAACAATATCATGATTTAAAAGGTCTGCAAAAAAACTGATGTGTTCACAGCATACTCATTAATGCCTGCCTGGTAATGTCCGTCACATTGTCAGGTAAGAGTAAATACTCTTATTATTTCATAATTTTGTTCATAATTAGCATTTAAAATTATTGTACGTCGTAACTTTAAATATGATTATATTGAATTATAGTTAAAAGGGGGAAGTTACAATCTCAAGGGCAACAGAAGAATATCAGGTCCACACACTTCAAGAAAAAGTTGTCACAAAAACTTTGCAGTCAGACAGCTGCTTTTCATTAGGAAGCGTTAAAACTTAAGGCAGGACTTATAAAGTGTCCAGAATGGCAATTAGAATTCAGGACACTCAGATTTAAGTGTTAACTCACTTGATGACTTAAAAAAAAATTCCTAACTTCAAAGTATTCCAGAAGAAATGCCATATTTCCGTTATGGGACTCAATGCATTTGAAATTGTTTTGATGTGATTTCATCATTTTCCCTGAGAACTGCATTAAATCTTGTAAGCAAGAAAAAACGAAAGCACCCCTTGAATGTAAGAATATTTTGTTTCGGATTATATATTCATGGAATGTAAATAGGAGAGAATTTGGATGGGATCGATGAATAAAGAAGCATTTAAATACACACATGGGCGGGGGCAGTTCCTTGCGTGGCTATTAGCAATTGAATGCAGCTGATTTGAATCCAGATAAGGAATTGAGAGCCGTTTTGTTACATTCTTTTAAATTCAGACTAAAAAACCCAACAAATCAAACAAATTCTTCTGTCGACCGAATTTTACATTAATCCACTAAAATCTAATGAGCAAAATCGCCGAAATTTCTTCTCAATTAACGTTAATGAATAAAATGTTCGTAGAACAATAATACATATATATTTTTATGAGCTACATATTTTCTACATAAAAATGTAAATGTCCCCTCCCTATTTCAGTAAAATCGACTGACCCTGAATTTCGGGGTCAATATATATACCTATATTCAGTAGTATTGCCTATTATGATTGCAGGTAGACACCACAAAAAAAGATGTTTCATTTCAAGAAGATACCCCTACATGTAAAAGCCGGAAGCGTGAATCTAACTTGACTTCAAACGTAAACATACAACACTGCCAATGGTAGAGGTAGGCGAATATTATTATTACATCATTCACAAAAATAGCCAGAATACAATTAGGACGAATACATAATATGCAGGCAATAAAATGATCCCATTTTTCAAAATAATGAAATGTGAACGTCAATCTGTCTCGATCTCTCGGCGAGATTGTATGGCTTTAAATACGTGATGTACCAAAACAATGATGACGTAATGCGCAGAACTGACTCTCAAGTCCAATGCCATTCCATTGAGAACCCTGCCCGTATTCGCCCCACCACTATCACAAGCCAATACGGCGGCATTCGCCAATAAGAATGAAGCGCTACTCGAAACCATTCACAAGAAATCGACCTGAATACGACCGTACTAAACACAATTAGTTCGCATAAAACTTTGAACCAAAATATTTTTCCGGTAAGAAAAAAAATGAGCTTCCCTTAAAACCTGAAGAGTAGAATTACATGACTCGCGAGTGAATATGGAATTGAAAGTGGGGAAAATAAAAAATACAAAATCGGGGAATAAACTAAGCACAAATAAAAATAGACAGTGCACTACGAAATCACGTTCGATACATATATGTCAATAGGCGAAATTAAATAATTAAAAACTCTTATAAAAAAATTTGAAACCACTTCGCATCTCAAAAATCTACAATTTATACTAAGATGCGAGCAACAATAGATAAACAACTTCACCTTCGGTCATTAAACCACAATGATAAATTGTAAATAAACACACATAACAAGGAAGAAATATACCTTCAAGGTACACTACTTGGCAGCCATCTTGTTGCAATCTCCTCGACAAAATTTGAAGCGTATCAGGGGTGATGCTTGAGCTTGGTTCCATGTCACTGTATACGACGAACACATTTTCTTTGTACGCAGTCATAATTTTGGACTTCAAATCTCGGCACTTAATAGTAGCCAGAAGGTCAATTTTTCCCGCAGCCAGTCGACGTAGCATGATACTCGGTATACTAAAATTAACGGCATGTCTTATATGGGATTCCACGTACTCATTAGAACTTCGACAGTCTAAAATAACAAGCCCAGCACTGGTTGAGTTTGAACGAAGTTCTTGTAATAACCATTCCGCACTAACGCTTAATTCCTTCCCATCCGTTGACATAATTCGAGCCCGGCTGTCCTCAGAAGGCATTTCAAAAATGATAATGGCCCAATTTTCGGCATTCGTTCATGTTTTCAAAGATCTTCAGTTGATTGAAGAACTATTTAAGCTTCAGCACTTCTAACTTTTAACGACTGTTTGCTGACCATCTTTAAACACTTCATTGTTCACTCTCTCACACAACTTCAATGCAATATGGATATCTAACATCACAAAAACACAAAATGAATCTTCCTGGCAATCACTAACGTGTTCTTCAGGGCTTCGTCATTCACTGATAGTTTACAATTCCACACGAAAATCACAATACAACGAACATATTCATTTCGCTTTTGCTAGGCAACTTTTTTCTATGGAAGAGGGTGCGGTCACGTGCCTCTACTTAACCAATGGCATCCCTTGACGTCATTTCATTGACTACGGACAACGCGTAAAGGATACGAGGGCATTGTAAACATGGGGCTTACGATATATTTTCATGAATGGAATAGAAACTTGTGTCCTTTATTCAAGAGACTCCAAAACCTGCATTTTCTCTAATTTAATTTTTAATAATATCCGGTAGAATTTAAACGTTTCTGAGGGTGATATTTCAAAATAAATGGAATAACTGAAGTATTGATTTGCCCTCTTTGGTCACTCTTTTTACATATAGCAACAACAAAAATCTGCATTCACGAAGCAGCATGGGTCCTGAAAGACAATTCCACGTCCTTTGATGGCTAAATGGTCCATCCAATCTGTAGTTTAACTGAAAATTTAATGAAGCCCTTTTTGAATTTATTCTGATATAAATGGGGCGGGAAATTAAAACATTAATATAAATATGTGATTGCAGTGTCTATTCTGAAGAGAGTTAAATGTAAAAATGAAATATATTCTGCAAAGCACCTGTGGGTTATTTCATCAGACACATATACAAATATTAATGTTATGGATAAGACCAATAAAAACGAAATGACTTGAATTTTAAAATGAGTGACAACTAAGTACAATGATGAAAGCCCATTGAAATACCAACATCAAAACGTATGTGTGTACAAGTTTCATAGAAGATATTCGCCATTTAATACCTTACTAAACAAAAACTCTAGCATTATGTTTCTTGATGTTACTTGGCAACAGTGACAACGCCAATACGCAGACATGCCGAAGAACAAAATTAAGTGTTAGTTGTTTTTACACAATTATTCATTCAAAATTAAGGTGCAATTAAAAATGGCCAGTCTAAAATATTTTGAATCATTTTATAATCGATTAACAGGGCCATTGATATGCAGTAAGTTAGCAATGTCTATTCCTAGAGTCCCGAATTATATGTAAATAATTTTATTCAGGTTATAGCGAAATGACCTGCGAATTATTTTCAGTGCTATCTCTGCTGGCTTTGCCAATAATTTTCCTCATACCGTCAAACGAAATATTGACTTCAATAGCCAAGATTGATGTATTACAACAGCTAAATTTCCCAGTTCAATGGTCCTTGCTTACCGTGGAATTCCTTATATGCTTCTTAGCTTTATTCCTATGTTGGAGTATAGTAGAGGTAACTATGCTATGGTTGCACAACACAGCATTTTTAGAATGATAGTTTTACCAATTTTTGCCTTACTACATTATAAAAATTATGCCTACACTAAGGTACATAGACAGAGAAGCAACAAGTTTTTTGAAAATCTTATGACCCTAGCCAATGAAGTAGATTTTACAAATTGTGAACACATCCGAGATGATCTTCTCCTTAGGAAATCGGTTAGTGTCTTCAATTGTCATATTTAAATGTTGATCGGTCTTTTCTGGAATAATTTCATAATACTTGTGTGCTTTCAGATAAAACTTGTGGAGCAGACCGTGGAAGATTATGCAATGTTACTTCTAATGATAAATAAGCATTCTCCGGTAAGTGAACTTGTTACAGTTGACAATAACTTTTAAATATGAGTATCCGTGTATACTTATGAAAGCATCATCTAACTACACCACTGGGAGGCGTTACATGAAGTTGCCCAGTCGAATAAGAATGAATTACAGTAATGATGTTGGGAACCAGGAATTTAGTAACCGAATTCAGAATTAGTCAATCATATCCAGTTCTATGTTACCTTCCAATGATTAAAGAAGTGATATCGTAGCGTATATTCTACTAGTATTTCCAGTATTATAGCAACAATCACGCCTATGAGCTACGCAAAAAACTGGCTATGTCACTGACAAGATCGGTCCCTGAATAATTTGAAAGCGCCGAATAAGTAATATCGTGTGTGGGCATTGATCCAACATGTATAGCTTATTCTAAAATGTTCCTATATTTGAAATCCCATTGAAATATCATTTCTATTTTATTTCATATTCATCGTCCATAAGCAGTTTGCTTTGGTATATTGAACTGCTTGTGGCGAAGATTACAAATAAGTCAATGGACATTTTAAGTTAGGAGTACATGCCTATAACTGTGAATATGAGGGAGTAGACCTACGAAAGCATCATGGAAATAATAATAAAACTGTTTAAGTGGTAGAAACTTGAATAATCCTGCAAGTTGGTGGCATTTCTTAACAGAAATCCGAAATAAAAAGTGAAGGACAATACAGATGGGAAAATGGACTGAAAGATGAGAAAGACCATTTCTGCATTAATAATACATTAGTTGTGACGACTACCATTTCCTGAAAACCACTGCGAAAAAGAGCATGAGTGCTGTAAGGATTCGAGAAATATTTAGAATTAATGACATCAGTGATTCATGAACCCAGTCACAGTCTGCTGAACCTATATGGGTGTACATTAACTACAATTTAGTGATAATATGTCATTTTCAATGTATTTAAAAAAAATTAGGAATGAAAGCAATTAGAATAACTGAGAAAACTCAACTGATGCTGGATTTCTTAAGGGCTTGGAAGAGAATTTGGAGGTAAATTGATATTTTCTTGAAAATGTAATCGTAGAAGATGCAAAACAAGCTGTCAATTGAAAGAAAGCCTCCGAAAGAATTAATGTAAATAAGTGAAGAGGAAAGTGGGCAACAGAATGTAAGAACTGAATATAGTTGTCCCACAAAAAGATGACAATTGAAATAAGTCAGAGAATTTATACAAGTGAAGTATTATTACCGAAAAAAAACCAGTAGAAAGAAATTCAAAGTTACCCTCAGGGTATGATAAACCACTTCGAGAACACTGTGTAAGATGTAGCACAATTTGGGTTGAATATAAAGAGATGGAAGAATATAGAACTAATTAGAAAATATCTCCGTGAAGATATAATGAAGAAGAAAAATACATTGTTGAAGAGGATGCTTAACTTGGTTAAATGAAATCAGGGGGGGCAGTGAAGGATCTGAACATCAATAAGGCTTCAGTACATGAAACTATTGATAATTAATCCACTCTGCTTCAAAAAAGAATAAATTCCATCCATTAAAGTGAGGTTTACAAACTGGAGAGCGCAGATTGTAATTTGACAGAAGTGAACTAAGTTTGAAACAATAATCAAAGAATACATAAGAAATAAGAGCAAACATTACTCTTCACCAAACATATCCCGTAAGAGCAGCATAATGATTTCAAACTGCAAATCTTGCATATGGAAAAAAATTGGACATATTACAGTGCATAGATTCTTGGTAAATGAAAATTTGTCTCTCTCCTGTTCTCTCTTTCTTCATTTTCCAAATATTTCAACCCCTTCTTATGCCCCCAGCCTTTAAACACCTGCCTTGTGTCCCTGTGTCTGAAGAGTTTGTCAGTTGTTCTCACCTCCATTCCTCCACCTAAGAGATAGCCCTCACAGTGAGAACCCATGTGGTACCCCTGATGTGGTCCTGATGTTAGACTACCCCTGCAAATTTTACCCAAAAAATAAAATGATTATAACCGTGTCACATGCTTATTAATTAATACTTCTCGAATCTTCCCCTGGGCCAAGTTCTTCATCTCTGCTGGCATTTCAGTTAATAGTTTGTCCATCAATTTCAGAGCTTCCTATATCTCACCTCGCCAAATTTGCTCACCATAAGTGTAGATTGTGCATAACCTCAGAGTGTGGTATGATTTAAATATTTTCCATCCTATGAACATGTGGTCGAAAGTTCATTTTTATGGAGCTATGGCAATGCGAACATTCTATTGAGCAAATCCTGCAGTGATAGAAAATGCTCAAATTAGTGGGATATATTCGTGGAATTCAGGTGGCCTTTTATTTAGAAATTTATGAAGTTTGTCTTTGTACATGCCTAGGATTGTTCTGTTTAATGATAACGTTTCAAACGTCGTCGATACAAAAAAGTCCCACATTAAGCTATTTGATTTTCTGCCTAATAGTATTAAAATTTATTGTATATTTCTATTTGTGGTAAATATAGGGCTTATTTTATGGTAACCTACCAAAATCAGAGTTGCAAAGGAATTTCTTGAGTAGTAGCACATTGAATCTAATTTTGATGGTGAAGGTTTCTCCCCAAAATAACATTATTCACCCAAAGACAGAAACCCATGGTTGTTTGCTTCACATTTCTGCCAACCTTATTTTGCTTATTAGTCAACTCATTTCATTGGAGTGGGCTCTTTTTTGTAGCAATGGTGTAATAAAAATCATGTGTTGCAATAATGGTTGAGAGTATTCCATTGAATCAACTACAGGGGAAGCTTTTTTAAAGCTGCAAAAAGCAGTAAACTGTGCTCAGATGTCAATTTTTGCAAGCCTTAAAAATTTGCAAGTTAATATAAAGGTATGATGCATGCATATGGGCTTACCATTTATAATGCTACTGTTGATGTTACTTAGTTCCAGCAATTTTCTCCAATCCACAGAGTTTATTCACAGGATGATGATGCACAGGATTTTATTCTAAGTTTTCAAACATTGCATTTTACCTGTGCTCAAATGCCTTACAAATGTGTGATTTAACTAGATGGGGATGAGCCAGAGAACTTTGTTGTGGTGGTCCAGTGTAGTCCTCATGAAAGTATGCAAAGATTATCGATGTGTCTCAATGTTTCGCAATTAGCAATGCAAGAGGACATTGCATAAATAAGGCATGTGTATTCATTCGATTAGCGACAAGTGCAATGCCTTGAACATTCTGCCTGGCATTGAGAATTTATTGGATGGATGAATAGCAGTAATAATTTCCATAGTTACATCCTACTTTGTGATTCCTTCAGATATCATTCAATTAGAACATTGCGGATGTGTCTATACTTAGTGTAGATTCTGTCAGCCAAGTAACCAGAAGATGATGACCCCTAAGCAATGAAAAACAAGTGAAGGTAAGGTAATGAGGGACATTGTAAACAGATGTTTCCATTTGGCTACATCTGGATGGAAAGAGTTGAAGAATGCAAGTTAAATTTTTAAAAAAGGTGAATCTCCCCACCCATTTAAGCTTACTTTTGTATAATGGACATAGCCATCGTTTGAAGACTTATTGAATCATGTAATATATAACTGTGAGTTCCATTTCTCTAATGAATGTGTCGAAAAATATTCACATAATTGTGATTGATGTTGTCCCTGTAAATGAAGAAGTAGATATTTATTTACTGCTTCAATATGTGGTGAAGAATATATTTTCATTTTGAACTTTATTTTTTTCCCCAGAACTCTATCGCTCAGAATTATGCTGACAATCAGGCCTTGGATGAAACCCAGGAAGGTATGACCATATAAAAATCACATAATTGTCAATTGGTTTCAGACCAGCAAGCACATTGGCTGGGTTTTATGTTAACTCAGAGGTGAAATTTGAAAATGTATCTTACTTTTGATATGAAAAGAAAAGTATTATTCTACAGTCTATTAGTTTTTGAGATTGGACGATAGATTCAATGACTGGGTGTTGGTCCAGGATATGTATCGAGGACCTAGTGATAAAGAGCCCCAACAATAAAAGGAATAAAGGGGTGTTAAATGAAATAGTTGTTTGGGATAGAGATGTCCCATGCTGATTGGATGTACCTGAGAATTGATTTACTAAATGGACCACTTTAATTATTAAATCAATTATTTGGATCCAATTAGATTTTATTCAAGTCAGTATCTTTTGGCTTCAATACCATACAGTTACACCTCACTGTCCCCACAGTGTTGATTACATTGCAGCCTGACCAGGCAAATATTATTGCACAAGTGAATGAATATAGTAGCTTTAGACAAAGCCAGGGAAAGGAATGGGGATAGAGATTATATTGTGATGCATGCCACACAATTTCAAAACACTACCTCCTCACATTGTTTCCTGTCTTCCTCAAAATTCTTCCAAGGGCTTCCCTTCTTTCCCTCTCACTACACCTAGCACTTCTTCATCTGTCTTCCTTTCTATTTTGCTGTATTTTGTCCAATCTTCTTGTTGTCGAAGGACCAAAAGAATGTTTGAAACAAAAAATGGCAAAGCCACATGTTCAAAGGAAACATCTAAGATCTCTCATTATATCATGCTGTCATATGTTTGTCCTTCATTCAAAATTTGTGTCATAGAAAAAGCATGCGTGGCTCATTGCATGAATACTCTATTTTAATTTTTCTTTTATGGAAAACATATGCTATAACAGGAATGGCCTTCAGTGAGATTCTAATTTTAGTGAGTGATTTTTTTATCCTTATCTGCCGAAAAAAACTTTTGGGTTTCAGCATTTTTCATTGATTTTGCATAACTATCAATCAATTCCATGGCTATCATATGTTCCAAGGGACAAAATTAGATTAGCAAACAATAATTGAGGTAGGTTATCTCTCAGAACTGGTGAAATTTGAATGGGCATATTAAAAGCCTCAATTTACTGTCACCTGACTTCTTGTTGTATTTTGCACAACTTATCTCCTCTTTCCTTTGCTTATTGCACCAGTAAGCTTCATTATATTGTATTAATTGCTCCAAAGTTTGATACTTCTGACCTGCAAAACTTAATCTTATCCCTAAACATTCCCTCCTTTGTTTTGTCCCTGTTTGGTCATCCTTCCAATCATCGCTGAAGTGCTGACCATACAATTCCTATCTAAGTGGCATGCAGACTTTTTGGAATAATGTCTGGTGGATAGTGAATTGTTTGATGGGTGTACAGTGGTTGGGAAAGTCTGGAAGTACAAGCAATGCTGGTTCAGAGTCTCTTGCTTGTCATAGACAGTTTGTGCCTATCCTCAGCCATTAGGTATGAGGCTGGCGATTGAAACAAATTCGAATAGAGCAGAGTGATGCACATTAAGGGTGCTCTCTGCATGTGAAAATCAACTCAATCACATCTATGCTCAGATACTTCATCACCTATTGCGTGCATTTTGTGTTGCTATTGATTTTGTCAGCTAGTGGGTAGGCATCTCATATATTGCTATAAAGGTGTTCTTCTCAGAGCCCACAGCCCCCTTCTCAAGAGATGACAAGTAAAGGAGAAAGATGTGTTCATTTAATCTAGAAATAAAACTGAGGGTGGCAGACAGTTTTTTGTCATGATTGAATAATATGTTAAAGAATAAAGAAAAAATTAGGCCTTTCACAAACTAAAAATTACAATGGGAAGTTGCAATTTATGTGTCTTCCAAATGATAACTGAAAACAAAGCTGAAGGGTATTGAATGATTTTGTAAAATTTTTAGGCTTAGTACTCTAAATCAATCTCAAAAATGTATGCTTTGTTGATAAAGTAAGAATTAAAAAAAACAACAAAGTTTGTTTTTTCCCTGCACATCTTTTTCATGAAAAAATTGACAGATATTTTATATTGAGAAGAATTTAAGAATAATCAACTCCATCTGGAATTTTTATTTTTTTCAGTTTATTGCACAATCCAGTCATAAATTGGTCTTCGCAGTTTACATACTATACATAGATTATTCATTGAATCACCTTGATGACTGCATTTGAATTACAAGTAGAATACATGACCAGACTTAAAGTTATTGTCTACAGCGCATTGTCACTCTCAGCTCAAATCCATACCACTTCCATGAAACTTTCATATCCAAGCTGGGGTTCCAAATGATCGTCCATTTTCAGTCAGTTGCATGCAAGTGTCAAAGTTGTGACTAAAGAATTGGTTTAATACAGCTGAGAGGAATACATTCAATTTTTATGAACTTACTAGGTACTTGTTGATTAAATTTTAAATGATAACCAATAATTTTAGTTTACTTTTATTGTTAATAGTGAGTCTAAATTTCAATTATTCTTTTACAAAGTCATTGCTACTGTGATACAATTTGCTATAGACATAGTTCATGGAAGAAAAAACATTTACTTCTAAAAGTGGAAGTGATTACATAAATTTTCACAAATGTAAGAAGTGCATATTACCTGCGAGAACACTCAAAGGAAATATGAAGTTGCTATCTTAGTGCTCACTCGTTAGTGTGTTCACTTTTATTAGTGATAATGAATGAGTCTTGGCACAGCTCAAGAAGCAAAGAGATCCCCTTGGTCCTCTTCAATGGGACTTTAAATTGCATGTGTATAAGATGAAAATTGTGCAATACTTTTGATTACTGGGGATAGGTTACATAAAAAAAGATTCTTTCAATATCTGCTCCAAAAATGTTAGTTTTCCTGATTATATGGGCTACATTATTGGATGGAAGTCCACTGTCAGTTGATTCACACTTGAGGCTAGGCATTCATTCATGTATTTTTTCACATAATAATCATGGCAGCATATGCTTCCTTAAAATTAATTACAAACTTTCCAGTTCAATTTTTTTCGTATCTTAAATGGAGAAATAAACGAGCATTGTGATTTTAATGATCGAAAATAGTACCATGAGATTATTTTTAAGATCCTTTATCTCAAAGTCCTATTTCTTTTATCCCTTGAATTATTTAAATAATGAAGTTTTACTGTACCTAGTTTTATATGTTACCAAGAGGAGACAGTACAAGTAATAAATATGTAGATAACTAAATATTTTCCTTCTATGTGCCCTTCAGTTATTGAATGTAAGTCATTTATCAGAGTAGGTACAAGTTGTGCATAGTCTACAATTATAGCTCACCATATATTTCTTAATGAGGTATGCTGCTTGAATACAATCTAAAACATCAAAGGTAAAAAGAGCAGAGAAGCCAGATAGACTGATAATGCCTTTGTATAAGATTTTTACTATGTATTTGCAAAGTTGGCAGAAAATCACCACCAGCTTGGCTTCAATGATCTTTTCATTCTTTTGTCTTTCTCTTTGTGTTGGACCAATAATCTCAAATTTCTAGCAGTAGGTGCTAATTTTGTGAGCTTACGTAATTGTTCAGTTTTCATGCTTTTAGTGGTATTTTTCTTTTTCAGCTTCAATGGAAGAACAACCATGCATAATGCCCGCAGAGTTAAGTAATAAATTATTTCAACACCACTTAGAAGGCTGAATCCCAAGAAGAGTCCAGCAATGCCACCAAAAGAGACTGGAAATAAATTTGAAAATAAGCACTTATGAAGAATAATCATTATAGGGCATACATTTTCGGAAATTACTTTTTTTATCCCTTGTCAGATCATTCCAAGTTAATTCTACATTGCAATCTGTTCTTCCAACTTTCTTTGTACCAGGTGAAATGTGTTAATATATGACAATAATTCCAGAAGCTGGAGGAAAAAGTCTTCAGCCCATAAGAATTACAAGCACTTAATGCTGGACAAATTTATACAGATAACCTAAGCCATTCTTTGTGATTGTGTGAAGTCATTTTATTTTATGCCTATCATCATATCACAGCAAAACCATAATTTAAAGTTGCGTAAAAAAATCGATATTGGCACAACCATGGCTAAGGTAGGCATTTTCATTGCATATTTATTTTCAGTTTTGTCTATCAATACTAAATAGTCATTAACAATAATTACGTTGTCAGTAAAATAAATTATGCTCTGATGGAAGTGACACAGAAAAAACTCAGCACAGTAACAAAAATATTTATTACAAATATGTTTATAAAAACTCAGGAATCATTGATATCATTTTTTACATGGTTTTGTAAGTTTTGGAGCGTAGAAAAGTATTCATTGGTGAATTTCGGACATTAACAATGTCATTATAGACCTTTGCTCAAAGCTAGGTAAGATGGGAGTGGTTTAGCTTACAACTTGCTTTAGACTGCATGTGTGGATTCAACTCCAAATAATGACCCATTTACTCTAGCATTGCCACAATTCTAATAACTGTTCACTTTATTTAGAATAATATATGTTTATGCTGAGGCAAAATCTTGCCAGTATCATGCATTCTATGAACTGCCCCCTGATATTAATCAATTGTGGAATGTAGTTGAAATCAAAAGCTATCACTCTGTAAACAAATTGTTGTGTTATGTTTGTAATGATTTGGTCATCAAAAGTTTGGTTACCTCTTGTATTGAAGTAAAATGTCCATTATAAATAATAAAAAAAAAACCTTGCCAAATTGTGGTATTCAGTGTACATTCATTTTGCAAATAGCATTTGGAAGTCATCCTAGGATGCAAAAGTGTATTGCACTTAGTGTGCAATACACACATATATATATTCCAATCAGTCCCCTCGAATTAATTTTGATACAAAATGTACTACTTGTTTCATATTAACATATTTCCACAAAATTATATGTCACATGGAATAGGTTACTATCATAGAGCTGGTTCCAACTGTACCTGATTTTGCAGAAATGCTTTGACTTGAGAACTATCATTAACTGGGTGCTTGTGTGTTGGCTTATACTCTGACAAGTAGTATAATTGGATTGAATATGAATGATAAATATTATCAATGTGATAATTATTATGATGATGTATTTTTGGTAACTTGTGTCATTTACAACTGTTTGTAAAATAGTGTAAAATAAGTGATAAATATGACCAATACCATAATTAGTTTGCATAGAATTGCTGAACTTGAAATAAAAATCACTAGAGCTGGGAAAATGTACTGTATCATTTCAACTTAACTCTTCTAACCCACCAAAGGAGAAATAGACAACACACAAGAGGAAAGGATAGTAGTTTAGCAATCATACAACATCATAAAGGAAAGGAACAGTGCGTTTCGTGGCATGCATAGCCTTTAGTGGGTGAAACAGCTCCCTAACACCATCTCTTGGCCGAAGAATCAGAGCACTTAGTTGCATAAAGCATCGCAGACCTTAGTGTAAATTATGTTTCCTGGATAGCTCAAGTGGTTGAGAGCATCTGCCCGGCAAGTGAATAGATCCAGAGTTCAAGTCCTGGTCTAGGAAATATTTTTAAACTCGTGATTTGCCTGATTCCGCCTTCCCCACCTCTACTGTGTTCGTCCTTTCTGCGCATTCCTATCCCTTTCCCTTATGTCTATTTCTATGTGAATGAGTATTTGTTCGCCGCTTGGTGGGATTTCGTGTTTGAATAAATATATATATATATGGCTAACACTTAAAAAGGCAATTACATTGTAGATTGTTTGAGCTTTCGACCTTCTCCGAGGCCTTCTTCAAGTAAGACTGAAGATTATCCTTTTAAGTGTAATCGATTTCATTTGTGTTCTATTGTACCATCCATTTATATATATATATATATTATTTATATATATATATATATATATATATATATATATAATATATATAATATATATATATATTATATACATATATATATATATATATATATATATATATATATATATATATATATATATATATCCCCTCCCCGGACTACAACCTTGACGTGGTGGAAAGGCTTCTGTGTTCCAATGACCCCTAGAGCTGTGCTGGCGGGAGTAATAAAAATTGCTCCTGGTAGGGTCACCCATGCCAGATAGGTTGAAGGTTAGGAGCCAGACGAAAGGTAGTCCACGCAGCGTCTGTTCCTCAGTGAGGCGGCTGCAATGGCGTCTGACCCCAGTGGGGCGGCCAGTAAGTGATGGTGTCACGTTAAAAACACTATTGAGGAAGGCA